>NC_136366.1:3927500-3952500 GCF_037039965.1 Doryrhamphus excisus | reverse complement strand
GTGCCGACAGAAGACGCAAACTTCCCGTATTTCCCCTCATTTTTCCTAATTTTAGGGACAATGTCTCTTATTCTGAAATGACAACGAAGAAGCACGAAGAGCAGAACTGTTGTCATCAAGTTAAAGGCCGTGTTTCCAAAATAAAAGCCCACATTAATGCCTGCTCTCGGTGCTGGCGGCCATGAGAAAAGAACAAGCCGCCTCCCACAGAGAAGCTGGCAACCATATTTAAAGATAAAAATAGTGACTGGGCAACGAGGGGGGGGCCTCACCGAGTGGCACGCCCACCCACACATGATGTCATCCTCTAAGAGTGGGATGGGTGGGGGGGCGCTCCTGTCAGTAATGCCTGCCTGAGGATGTTTATTCTGGAAAACATTCTCGAATGATCTGAGCTCCCAGCTCACTTGACCTATACAAGCAAAGCGAGTACAAGTACTAGTAGTAGTACTATAGTACTCAGCTGTCTTTTTTTTAGCCGCTTCTTCTTCTGTGAATACTAAGATTGCATACCGCGCTGAAAAAAAGTCAACATCAGCAACTTTAGAAACGGAAGAGATGCTGTACTTAATGAAGTGCTTCAATTATTGACATGAAAGTTTTTGATGTAAAAAAAAAAAAGCGGCCAGACTGTAAGAATTGTTCACACACACACACACACACAGACACACACACACACACACGGAGAGTATGTTTGGCCTCCCTAAGGGAAGTAGTTACTAAGCAGCTCACAGAGAACTAATCCAAGTGTAAAGACTTTGAACTCTGCAGTGTGCTTCTAAATCTGCTTTAAAAGTCAACGCCTGTTCCCGCGAGACGTTGAGGGGCCGCCGCGCAAAACACGCACGTTGGCGCCCGCCGACGTCGGCCGACACGCCGCGAGGACGAGGTCGGCTGAGGTTTTTCTTCCCTTGTGCCGTCCGACGCCGCCTACCTACGTGACATCGGGGGGACGGATCTTTGCCGTGTCTCCATTTCCCCAGTAGTCGCCATCTTGGCTACGTAGTGGAAGGAGAGGCTGCAACTTGAAAGTAATGAACAGAAGAATCCATTTTCTATGCAGGGGGGATGGTGGAGCCTATCCCAGCTGACTTTGGGAGAGAGGCGGGGTACACCACCAGCCAATGCAAGAGTGCCCAATATGAGATTCAAACCAAGATCTTCCACAGCTTCTGACTATATGGCCAACATGCTAACCACCAGGTCACCGTGCAACCAAGAAGAATTCATTCATTCATTCATTCATTTTCTACCAGTTATCTTCAAGAGGTTTCGCGGGCATGTGGAGCCTACCCCAGCTGACTTTGGAAGAGAGGCGGGGTACACCATCAGCCAATGCAAGAGTGTCCAATATGAGATTCAAACCCAGATCGTCCAGAGCGCCTGACTATATGGCCAACATGCTAACCACCAGGTCACCATGCAACCAAGAAGAATTCATTCATTCATTTTCTATCAGTTATCTTCACGAGGTTTGGCGGGCATGTGGAGCCTACCCCAGCTGACTTTGGAAGAGAGGCGGGGTACACCACCAGCCAATGCAAGAGTGCCCAATATGAGATTCAAACCAAGATCTTCCACAGCTTCTGACTATATGGCCAACATGCTAACCACCAGGTCACCGTGCAACCAAGAAGAATTCATTCATTCATTCATTTTCTACCAGTTATCTTCACGAGGTTTCGCGGGCATGTGGAGCCTACCCCAGCTGACTTTGGAAGAGAGGCGGGGTACACCACCAGCCAATGCAAGAGTGCCCAATATGAGATTCAAACCAAGATCTTCCACAGCTTCTGACTATATGGCCAACATGCTAACCACCAGGTCACCGTGCAACCAAGAAGAATTCATTCATTCATTCATTTTCTACCAGTTATCTTCACGAGGTTTCGCGGGCATGTGGAGCCTACCCCAGCTGACTTTGGAAGAGAGGCGGGGTACACCACCAGCCAATGCAAGAGTGCCCAATATGAGATTCAGACCAAGATCTTCCACAGCTTCTGACTATATGGCCAACATGCTAACCACCAGGTCACCGTGCAACCAAGAAGAATTCATTCATTCATTCATTTTCTACCAGTTATCTTCAAGAGGTTTCGCGGGCATGTGGAGCCTACCCCAGCTGACTTTGGAAGAGAGGCGGGGTACACCATCAGCCAATGCAAGAGTGCCCAATATGAGATTCAAACCCAGATCGTCCAGAGCTCCTGACTGTGTGGCCAACATGCTAACCACCAGGTCACCGTGCAACCAAGAAGAATTCATTGATTCATTCATTTTCTACCAGTTATCTTCACGAGGTTTCGCGGGCATGTGGAGCCTACCCCAGCTGACTTTGGAAGAGAAGCGGGGTACACCCCCAGCCAATGCAAGAGTGCCCAATATGAGATTCAAACCCAGATCGTCCAGAGCGCCTGACTATATGGCCAACATGCTAACCACCAGGTCACCATGCAACCAAGAAGAATTCATTGATTCATTCATTTTCTATCAGTTATTTTCACGAGGTTTCGCAGGCATGTGGAGCCTACCCCAGCTGACTTTGGGAAAGAGGCGGGGTACACCACCAGCCAATGCAAACTACACACAGAATGCCTAATAAGAGATTCAAACCCAGATCTTCTTGAGCTCCTGACTGTGTGGCCAACATGCTAACCACCAGGTCACCGTGCAACCAAGAAGAATTCATTCATTCATTCATTTTCTACCAGTTATCTTCACAAGGTTTCGCGGGCATGTGGAGCCTATCCCAGCTGTCTTTGGGCAAGAGGCGGGGTACACCCTGGACTGGTGGCCAGCCAATCACAGCCAAATGATATTTCATGTCCCAAGAACCAGATTTGGCCACCAGAGACCAGGTGAAGGTGAATCCAGCCACCCTCAGACCTTCAGATACTCCTTCTTATTGTGATGGAGGGTTTTGTGTGCCCAAGTGATTTGGTGCTATATGCCCCTGGTGGGGTACCCCAAGGCAAATAGGTCCTAGGCCAGACCAGCAATGATTCAGAAGACTCTTATGAAGAAACGCAAGAGGAGGGACCGCACCAGGGCCTCACACTGGAACCAGCCCCGCCGAAGGGGCTCACAGGCCAGCCCGAAGAAGTCACAGGACCCCCCGATCCACTTAGATCTTCTGGGGCCAACATTTGGAAGGCGGTCAAGGGCGAGCGCTTGGTCTTGGGCTGTCAAATTTGTCTCTTGGAACAAGGAATGTGTCTTCACAAGCTGTCACAAAAGCGAAAAACTATTTGTGTCAAAGTGAAAATTATGCTTGAAATATATCTATTGACAAAAAGCATTTTTTTTTTTTTTTTAGTCGGGAACTGATATTTTCCTGAAACTTCCATATGTTTCACTGCTGATTCTTAAAGAACAGATTGTTTTTTCATGAAACACCAGGGTCTAATCTTAGGTAGGTTCCCTGTTTCTATACCCAGCGAACACAATCATCTGTGTGCCTTGAAAAATCAGTCAAAATGGTTTAAAATGTAAAATACTGAAGGGGTTGACTAAAAAAATGAGTTCATGTCATCCAGCTCTTGACGTCTTGAAGAAACCACATACAGTTGGTAGAGAAATGATTTTTTTCAGATTCAAATGTACAGTATTAACAGTTATTTAACCTTTAACATGAACATAATAATAACATGACAATAAACTTAATAATTTGACCCAATTAGCAAGTTAGCATCGTACTCCGTTCCAATTGGGAACAGCGTCGTAACTTTAACAATATGTTTGATGAGATGCTTTATTTTCCGTTTTTATTCCAAATCATTTGCTGCATTTATTTGTACCCAGCGTCGTAAGCCTTTAGCTTCATTGCTAATCCAAAGCAAAACAGGGCGGGGTAAAAGGGTAGGGTAACAGTATGGGCGGGGGGCAAAATCATGTGTGCACACAGCTTTAAGCTGTCATTTCAACATTAAACTTTGGTATCAATGTGGGGGGCCTCAAACTAGCGTCTCGCGGCGGGCCGCATTTGGCCCGCGGGCCGCGAGTTTGAGACCCCTGATGTAAAAGCTCAATATTCATTTCCAGTAAGTGTTCAACAAGAGTGACTTCAAACAGCGCCCATACACTTAATAAAGCTTTCATGATGGCCACAGCTTGACCCTGGAACAGATAATTTCCTATGCAAACAATCAGTTCCAGCATCATCCAATCACACAAGGTCAAAAGCGTTTCTACGCTACACATGCACGCTCGTTAAATCTTGCGCCAATCAAATGAATAATGGACGCTACGAGCTGCTTTTTGGTTTTCAACTTTGACTTTTCGGATCACGGAGTGTTGCTTCTGCGGCATTAAAATTCAATAGACCTGCTGAGAACGCTCATTGAGTGGAGAGGAAGAGGCGACCATGTGTGCTGGGAGTACAAATACTAACCGGGCTCCGGCCCCCAGAGTGAGCATGCATCATTAATGAGGCTGATAAATAAATCAGCGGGACATAAACGGGCGTATGTGCACTTAAAACAACAAACTGCACGCATGCTGTATGTACGTCCTCAAAGTCCCCGGCTTCCTCCGTAAGACAGGAAGATGAAACATTCCTGGTGACTTCCTCTCTCCGGGTGATCCGTGGCCTGACGCAGTGAGGCGTCGCCGTGCATGCTCGACGCCTTCCTAAAAGAGCGTGTCGAGCCGGCTCGGCTTGGGAAAATATTTGGAACTCTTGAGGTTATATATCGTCTTTAAATAGCAACATCAAACCGCATCGTTAAAGTTGATATTCTATTCATAATCCTATTTAGGCACAGCATCCTGTACACAAGGTGGGGGTGCACCATTATTAGCAGGTGCCCCCCCCCTCCCATACTGATGTGCTGGTAGTCATGTCATGATTTTTCATTAGGTCTCATCAACACAGTCGACATTTCTTACAGTGTGCACAAACTACAATAGCCACGTTTACATGGACCCAAATATTCCTATTTCCTATTTCCTACGGAAAAAATGTAACTTTTGTATACACCTCATTCCCAAAGATAAGTGCCAATCCGAATGAATATATAATCGGATTCAGTGCCCTGAAACGTTGTTTTTTTTTTTATCCCGGAATCGTCAGGACAATGCCTGGTTGATTGATGCCATGGAAAAACTCTATTTTATATTCCAAATCTGATTTTTTTTTTTAAATAATAATAATACATTTTATTTGTATAGCGCTTTTCAGAGTACTCAGACGATTTACAGAAGAGAAAAAAAAAATTAGAGTTGAGTAAAACAGAGTAAACAATGCATTAAAATATAATATAACATCCATACATTCATTCAAAGCTAAAACAAGGCTAAGAATTCACGGATAAAATCAAAACATTTATTGCATAAATTACTGATTAAACAAATTCTAGAGGAAAATCATTTTTATTGACGAAATCAGTACCCACGTATACATGGACCCAAATATTCGGTTTATTTGTTCAAAAGAATGTAACCTTTGTATGCACCTCATTCCCAAAAGAAAAGTGCCAATCGGAATATTCCTTTCCCCAATCCGATTGAGGTATCTTGTATATACATTCATTCAGAGCTAAAACAAGGCTAAGAATTCACGGAATATTTATTGCATAAATTATTGATTAAACCAATTTTTAATTTTTATTGAATAAATCAGTACCCACGTATACATGGACCAAAATATTCCAATTCCATTCGGGTTATTTGTTCAAAAGGAAATAATGTAACCTTTGTATACACCTCATTCCCAAATGAGGAAGTTCTGTAGAAGTTCTCTATTTCATCTCCAAATGTGTCTCCCTTTTTTTCTACTCCAAAATTATTGCTAACTATTGATTGTCTGTGTCGTACACCGCTATGTTTGTTTACCTATGGACAACTTGGAGTCGCTAATTAACCTAGCATGTTTTTGGAATGTGGGAGGAAACCGGAGTACCCGGAGAAAACCCACGCATGCACGGGTAGAACATGCAAACTCCACACAGAGATGCTCGAGGGTGGAATTGAACCCTAGTCTCCTAGCTGTGAGGTCTGCGCGCTAACCACTCGAACACCGTGCAGCCCATCCGCATATTAGTCATTGCAAAATGTTGTGTTGCTGCTGGATGTTCATAGTATCCCGGTCACTCTGTAAGCTTGTTTTCTTTTCCAAAACAAGACACTTTGGACTGAAGGCTTAAGTCCACGTTGTAGAAGTTTATAACGTCACTTCCGGAAATGAGCGAGAGCGAGCACGTCATGGCTGATAATGGCTGATAATGTACCGATTGCTTTCAAAATATGAACAATGTAGAACATATTGACAAAAAGTATATAACATATTTAAGTAAAGTTGACCAATCATGTCAGGGAGCCTTTAAAGCAGGGGTCTCAAACACATGGCCCGTGGGCCAAATGTGGCCCGCAGGACACTAGTTTGAGGCCCCCGCCTTGATATAAGTTTAACGTTAGTGCGGCCCGCGCAAGTTTGATATGGATGCTGTATGGTATCATGTACCAAGAAAAAATGATTACGTTTGATTAATGTTCATGTTAAAGGTTAAATAACTGTTAATAGTTATCCTCCCTATCCATGTGGAAGTGGTACGTTTTTGGCTATTTAAGTTTAAAGGAAATAACTTGAAGGCTACCGTTTAGGTCGCTAGTTCATGTTAAAGGTTAAATAACTGCTAATAGTTATCCTCCCTATCCGTGTGGAAGTGGTACTTTTTGGCTATTTAAGTTTAAAGGAAATAACTTGAAGGCTACCGTTTAGGTCGCTAGTTCATGTTAAAGGTTAAATAACTGTTAATAGTTACCCTCCCTATCCGTGTGGAAGTGGTACTTTTTGGCTATTTAAGTTTAAAGGAATTAACTTGAAGGCTACCGTTTAGGTCGCTAGTTCATGTTAAAGGTTAAATAACTGTTAATAGTTATCCTCCCTATCCGTGTGGAAGTGGTACTTTTTGGCTATTTAAGTTTAAAGGAAATAACTTGAAGGCTACCGTTTAGGTCGCTAGTTCATGTTAAAGGTTAAATAACTGTTAATAGTTATCCTCCCTATCCGTGTGGAAGTGGTACGTTTTTGGCTATTTAAGTTTAAAGGAATTAACTTGAAGGCTACCGTTTAGGTCGCTAGTTCATGTTAAAGGTTAAATAACTGTTAATAGTTATCCTCCCTATCCGTGTGGAAGTGGTACTTTTTGGCTATTTAAGTTTAAAGGAATTAACTTGAAGGCTACCGTTTAGGTCGCTAGTTCATGTTAAAGGTTAAATAACTTAATAGTTATCCTCCCTATCCGTGTGGAAGTGGTACGTTTTTGGCTATTTAAGTTTAAAGGAAATAACTTGAAGGCTACCGTTTAGGTCGCTAGTTCATGTTAAAGGTTAAATAACTGTTAATAGTTATCCTCCCTATCCGTGTGGAAGTGGTACGTTTTTGGCTATTTAAGTTTAAAGGAATTAACTTGAAGGCTACCGTTTAGGTCGCTAGTTCATGTTAAAGGTTAAATAACTGTTAATAGTTATCCTCCCTATCCGTGTGGAAGTGGTACTTTTTGGCTATTTAAGTTTAAAGGAAATAACTTGAAGGCTACCGTTTAGGTTGCTAGTTCATGTTAAAGGTTAAATAACTGTTAATAGTTATCCTCCCTATCCGTGTGGAAGTGGTACGTTTTTGGCTATTTAAGTTTAAAGGAATTAACTTGAAGGCTACCGTTTAGGTCGCTAGTTCATGTTAAAGGTTAAATAACTGTTAATAGTTATCCTCCCTATCCGTGTGGAAGTGGTACGTTTTTGGCTATTTAAGTTTAAAGGAATTAACTTGAAGGCTACCGTTTAGGTCGCTAGTTCATGTTAAAGGTTAAATAACTGTTAATAGTTATCCTCCCTATCCGTGTGGAAGTGGTACGTTTTTGGCTATTTAAGTTTAAAGGAATTAACTTGAAGGCTACCGTTTAGGTTGCTAGTTCATGTTAAAGGTTAAATAACTGTTAATAGTTATCCTCCCTATCCGTGTGGAAGTGGTACGTTTTTGGCTATTTAAGTTTAAAGGAATTAACTTGAAGGCTACCGTTTAGGTCGCTAGTTCATGTTAAAGGTTAAATAACTGTTAATAGTTATCCTCCCTATCCATGTGGAAGTGGTACGTTTTTGGCTATTTAAGTTTAAAGGAATTAACTTGAAGGCTACCGTTTAGGTCGCTAGTTCATGTTAAAGGTTAAATAACTGTTAATAGTTATCCTCCCTATCCGTGTGGAAGTGGTACGTTTTTGGCTATTTAAGTTTAAAGGAATTAACTTGAAGGCTACCGTTTAGGTCGCTAGTTCATGTTAAAGGTTAAATAACTGTTAATAGTTATCCTCCCTATCCATGTGGAAGTGGTACGTTTTTGGCTATTTAAGTTTAAAGGAATTAACTTGAAGGCTACCGTTTAGGTCGCTAGTTCATGTTAAAGGTTAAATAACTTAATAGTTATCCTCCCTATCCGTGTGGAAGTGGTACGTTTTTGGCTATTTAAGTTTAAAGGAATTAACTTGAAGGCTACCGTTTAGGTCGCTAGTTCATGTTAAAGGTTAAATAACTGTTAATAGTTATCCTCCCTATCCGTGTGGAAGTGGTACGTTTTTGGCTATTTAAGTTTAAAGGAATTAACTTGAAGGCTACCGTTTAGGTCGCTAGTTCATGTTAAAGGTTAAATAACTGTTAATAGTTATCCTCCCTATCCGTGTGGAAGTGGTACGTTTTTGGCTATTTAAGTTTAAAGGAATTAACTTGAAGGCTACCGTTTAGGTCGCTAGTTCATGTTAAAGGTTAAATAACTGTTAATAGTTATCCTCCCTATCCATGTGGAAGTGGTACGTTTTTGGCTATTTAAGTTTAAAGGAATTAACTTGAAGGCTACCGTTTAGGTCGCTAGTTCATGTTAAAGGTTAAATAACTTAATAGTTATCCTCCCTATCCGTGTGGAAGTGGTACGTTTTTGGCTATTTAAGTTTAAAGGAATTAACTTGAAGGCTACCGTTTAGGTCGCTAGTTCATGTTAAAGGTTAAATAACTGTTAATAGTTATCCTCCCTATCCATGTGGAAGTGGTACGTTTTTGGCTATTTAAGTTTAAAGGAATTAACTTGAAGGCTACCGTTTAGGTCGCTAGTTCATGTTAAAGGTTAAATAACTGTTAATAGTTATCCTCCCTATCCGTGTGGAAGTGGTACGTTTTTGGCTATTTAAGTTTAAAGGAATTAACTTGAAGGCTACCGTTTAGGTCGCTAGTTCATGTTAAAGGTTAAATAACTGCTAATAGTTATCCTCCCTATCCGTGTGGAAGTGGTACGTTTTTGGCTATTTAAGTTTAAAGGAATTAACTTGAAGGCTACCGTTTAGGTCGCTAGTTCATGTTAAAGGTTAAATAACTGTTAATAGTTATCCTCCCTATCCGTGTGGAAGTGGTACGTTTTTGGCTATTTAAGTTTAAAGGAATTAACTTGAAGGCTACCGTTTAGGTCGCTAGTTCATGTTAAAGGTTAAATAACTGTTAATAGTTATCCTCCCTATCCGTGTGGAAGTGGTACGTTTTTGGCTATTTAAGTTTAAAGGAATTAACTTGAAGGCTACCGTTTAGGTCGCTAGTTCATGTTAAAGGTTAAATAACTGTTAATAGTTATCCTCCCTATCCGTGTGGAAGTGGTACGTTTTTGGCTATTTAAGTTTAAAGGAATTAACTTGAAGGCTACCGTTTAGGTCGCTAGTTCATGTTAAAGGTTAAATAACTGTTAATAGTTATCCTCCCTATCCGTGTGGAAGTGGTACCTTTTTGGCTATTTAAGTTTAAAGGAATCAACTTGAAGGCTACCGTTTAGGTCGCTAGTTCATGTTAAAGGTTAAATAACTGTTAATAGTTATCCTCCCTATCCGTGTGGAAGTGGTACTTTTTGGCTATTTAAGTTTAAAGGAATTAACTTGAAGGCTACCGTTTAGGTCGCTAGTTCATGTTAAAGGTTAAATAACTGTTAATAGTTATCCTCCCTATCCGTGTGGAAGTGGTACGTTTTTGGCTATTTAAGTTTAAAGGAATTAACTTGAAGGCTACCGTTTAGGTCGCTAGTTCATGTTAAAGGTTAAATAACTCCCCTGCAGCCGAACCGCATGCCCGAGCCGCGGTACCTCTCCATATAAAGAAGCAGCGACTCGACCCGGCATCACTCAAACCTCTCCACCGTGATAATGTAGTGATTCACAGAAAGGAAATCGGCTTCCGTCACACTAAATTACTGAAAAAAAAAAAGCTGAGAATGCGTCTCGGATTCCCACCTCGTGTGTGTCTAAAGGAGGTTTTATGTGATGTCAATAAGGACCTAAAACGAAAAGTTACGCCGCTTTCTGTAATTCCCCCCCTTTTTCAGGCCAGTTGCCGCCTGATGACTTGGGTTCAATTACAAAACCGGGATGTTGCGTAACGATAACAAGGCTTGTATTTTCCCTTTCCACGACAGACATCAGCGTGTCCATCTTCATTGTGCGACCCGCAGATGGCTGGCAGTGCTACCGGGCACTTAATGAAAGGCAGCCATTCAACGAGCGTGCATATATTTTCCTCTAATGGGTATTAATGTGAAAATGATGGCTTCAGCCAATCAAAGCGGCGTGTGGGTGGTCGGTAGAAATGAGAGACAGCGAAGCAGGCGGGCGGACGGGATGCTCAGCGTCGCTTTAGAACCTGGTCGGCAGAACTTTTTCCGAGGAGTGACATTTTCCCAAGGATATCTATCAAGCGGCCTTAATGGTTTTTCATGCGCACTCACGCTCCAGAAGTGGCACTCTTTTTTTAATGATTAATTAATAACTGAAAGGCGGCTGATGAATGGGCCCATTTTTCCTTCCTGGTAATAAAATGATACCATTTGTTCCCGTGTTTCTAATTATCAGGGGGGGGGGAGCCGTGACGGCGCTGTGGCGGAATCTTCGGAATTTTCATTATCAGGCACACAAAGAAGCCACGGCACCTTGGCGCCCACGTGATAGCACTTTTCAATTTTTCACTTTTATTGAAGCCTTTTTCCAATTAACCGACAACTGTGGGCTAATTAGTCAATATTCCCAAATTCACTTCTACATATGAATAAGCGCAAAGTTTGGGATTTGAGAGTTTCCGCAATTTTTTTTTTGAGGGTCATGGCCCTGCATTTCTGATTCTGAAGGCCCGGGACAGATTAGATTGACATGACAGCTCATACAGTAGAAGCTGAAATCGACACGCGGGCCAAATGTGGCCCAAATGTGGCCCGCAGGACACTAGTTTGAGGCCCCCGCCTTGATATGAAAGTTTAATGTTTAAAGTTTGATATGGATGCTGTATGGTATCATGTACCAAGAAGAAATTATTACGTTTGATTAATGTTCATGTTAAAGGTTAAATAACTGTTAATAGTTATCCTCCCTATCCGTGTGGAAGTGGTAAGTTTTGGGCTTTTTTAAGTTTAAAGGAAATAACTTGAAGGCTACCGTTTAGGTCGCTAGCTCTCTAGTTTGCAAGTTAGCATGTGTCTCAAGGCCCTGCATTTCTGATTCTGAAGGCCCGGGACAGATTAGATTGACATAACAGCTCATACAGTAGAATCTGAAATCAGCTGCAGTTTGGAATTATCCAGAAAAAAAGGCAGTGGAGACCACACAGGGGTCTGTAAAGACCTAAGACAGTGATCTCAAACACGCGGCCCGCGGGCCAAATGTGGCCCGCAGGACACTAGTTTGAGGCCCCCGCCTTGATATGAAAGTTTAATGTTTAAAGTTTGATATGGATGCTGTATGGTATCATGTACCCAGAAAAAATGATTACGTTTGATTAATGTTCATGTTAAAGGTTAAATAACTGTTAATAGTTATCCTCCCTATCCGTGTGGAAGTGGTAAGTTTTTGGCTATTTAAGTTTAAAGGAAATAACTTGAAGGCAACCGTTTAGGTCGCTAGCTCTCTAGTTAGCATGTGTCTCAAGACCCTGCAGTTGCGCAATATGTTGTAAATAAAAAGAGTATAAATGTGACTATAGTCGTGTTTTGTCATGTCTACAGGGCTCTAATAATGCTTTGTTCATTTTAATCTGAAAAAAAATAATTTGTCTACCCACCAACTATATGTGGTTTCTTAATTGTTTATTATTATTATTAAATTTATTTTTTACTGATTGATTGATTTTCTTTATTCTTGATTTTTTAATTTATTTTTCATCTTATTTTGTGCAGAAAAATAAAAATTAGGATATATGAGAACAGTGGAATGTTTTATCAGAGCTTTTATTGTAGAAAATCGGAACCAAAGCACTGAAAAAGTTTGTATATTTTTCTGTTTTTAATAAATGCGTTTTTTTTTGTTTTTTTTTGGAAAACCTGATGCGGCCCAGCCTTGCCCAGACCCTAGCTCCAGTGGCCCCCAGGTAAATTGAGTTTTAGACCCCTGACCTAAGACAAGGACCGGGAACCTATGGCTATCCTGGTCTTATCTCCACTGCCTTCTTTCTGGATGTTCGAGAGCCAGAAGCTCTTTTTTATGACTGCATCTGTCTCGCCAACATTTCTTAACACGATAAAAATATTTTTCTTTTTCTTCCACTGATGTTTCAAAGTAAATCATTATAGAAAATACACTTGTCAGCCGGCCATTTTCTACCGTGGTGTGGGTGGTCAGAGTCGATGACAGCCGTCCTGATTTTCCACATTTAGTTGTCCTCATCCTTAAAAAATTAGGATCTGGCTCTCATGGAAATATATTTAAAAAATATGTGGCTTTCATGGCTGCCTTAGCCAAGCTTGTGAACACCTCCTTCAGACTTGGCCCAAGCAACGCCATCCATCCATGCAGCCACTGGCCAACCCATGTACCCAGACACCGTCCCCCCCAGCAATCCATCCATGCATACTAAGCAGTCATTTATTTAGATATAGCCAATATAGCTGAGACAGACAAGCCATGACTGAGACAGATGTGCCATGGCTCAGGCGGACATGCCATGACTCAGAGAGATGTGCCATGGCTGAGACAGACGTGCCATGGCTGAGACAGACGTGCCATGGGCTGAGACAGACGTGCCATGGCTGAGACAGACGTGCCATGGCTGAGACAGACGTGCCATGGCTGAGACAGACGTGCCATGGCTGAGACAGACGTGCCATGGCTCAGACAGACGTGCCATGGCTGAGACAGACGTGCCATGGCTGAGACAGACGTGCCATGGCTGAGACAGACGTGCCATGGCTCAAACAGACGTGCCATGGCTCAGACAGACGTGCCATGGTTCAGACAGACGTGCCATGGCTGAGACGGACCTGCCATGGCTGAGACAGGCGTGCCATGGCTCAGGCGGACGTGCCATGGCTGAGACGGACGTGCCATGGTTCAGACGGACCTGCCATGGCTCAGATGGACCTGCCATGGCTCAGACGGACGTGCCATGACTCAGACGGACGTGCCATGACTCAGACGGACGTGCCATGACTCAGACGGACGTGCCATGACTCAGACAGACGTGCCATGGTTCAGACAGACGTGCCATGGCTGAGACAGACATGCCATGGCTGAGACAGACGTGCCAGGGCTGAGACAGACGTGCCAGGGCTGAGACAGACGTGCCAGGGCTGAGACAGACGTGCCATGTCTCAGACGAATGTGCCATGACTCAGACAGACGTGCCATGGCTGACACAGACAAGCCATGGCTGACACAGACAAGCCATGACTGAGACAGATTTGCCATGACTGAGACAGGTGTGCCATGGCTCAGACGAACGTGCCATGGTTCAGACAGACGTGCCATGGCTGAGACGGACGTGCCATGGCTGAGACAGGCGTGCCATGGCTGAGACAGGCGTGCCATGGCTCAGGCGGACATGCCATGACTGAGACAGAATGTGCCATGGCTGAGACAGCTGTGCCATGGCTGAGACGGACCTGCCATGGCTCAGACGGACGTGCCATGGCTGAGACAGGCGTGCCATGGCTCAGGCGGACATGCCATGACTGAGACAGACATGCCATGACTGAGACAGAATGTGCCATGGCTGAGACAGCTGTGCCATGGCTCAGACGGACCTGCCATGGCTCAGACGGACCTGCCATGGCTCAGACGGACCTGCCATGGCTCAGACGGACCTGCCATGGCTCAGACGGACCTGCCATGGCTGAGACAGACGTGGCATGGCTGAGATGGGCGGGGCACTGCTCCAGTAGTAGTTTTATTTACATCTTACATACATATATTGGCTGATTCGAGTGTAAAGCCATTCAAAGCCGCAAGTAGACAGGAAGCAAGTAGACTGTTACCTTATTTAGTATGTCTACCATGCCTTATTTTCTTTGATTATGTCGACCATATTGGGAAGTGTAAGGATGATTATAGCAGTGTTATTTCAGATTGTTAGACCAGTAGACAGTTAGACCAGTTCTCGACATGCGCAGTGAGAGGCGCCTGAAAGCAAAGATATTTGTCATGGAGGAAGAATTGTTTGTGGCGTCAGCGCGTTATCGATCGCTGCAGCAGCGGCGATCAATAGCGAGTGTACATAACGAGATTTGAAGGCGGGATGGAGAAGCTGGCAAAAATCACTACTCATTAACTAAAACGCTACAAGACGCCTCTTTTTTTCTCAAATGATCCGCTTCATGATGATCCGAATGGCATGTGAAGAAGATTCCCGGGGGAAACGACTTTCCGTGTTTACATGTTCCGTCTTTGCGTCCGTCCACTCAGACGGCACCGATCCATCCATCACTTCTCTAAATGACTTCACCGTCGTCATGTTTGCTCGACACTAAAAGGACAAGAATGGTAACTAAAGCCGCCCCACTTCCTGTTTCTCTCAGCCGAGCGTGGTTGATGTGAGCTGCCCCGCTGAGTTTGTGTTGCTCTCCATCATTGTGGAGCCTCGGCGGAATTAGCCGCTAATGAGGAGAAAAGTTCATTTACTTGAAAGACCAGCAACAACAAAGACGCCGTGGATGCCGACCAAAAACCAACATCATGAAAAGCACACTTTTTCCTCATTTAGAAACATCTCCATACACACGTACACACTTTTCATGGTCATGACAATAACAAACAAATGTAGCATGATGCTAACCTTACTAAACAGCAAATATGTTAACCTCTGCAGTCATGGGTCAACCACGGCTAAAGTATCGTGATGCTAACATTAGAAAAAAAAAAAAACATGTTAACCTCTGGCATGTCATGAGTCAACCACGGCTAAAGTAGCATGATGCTAATTGTGTTTTTAAATGCTTTGTTAAAAGTGTTATACAAATAAAGCTTACTTACTTACTGAAGCGTATTAGCATGATGCTAACCTTACCTTAACAACAAACATGTTAGACTATGGCTTAAAGGGTCAACCAAGGCTAAAGTAGCATAATGCTAACCTTACTTAACAGCACATTAGACTCTGGAATAAAGGGTCAACCAAGGCTAAAGTAGCATGATGCTAACCTTACTAAACAACAAACATGTTAGACTCTGGCATCAAGGGAGCATAAAGGCTAAAGTAGCATGATGCTAACCTTACTTTACAACATTTTAGCTACTGACATCAAGGGTCAACCAAGGCTAAAGTAGCATAATGCTAACCTTACTTAACAACATGTTAGCCTCTGGCATAAATGGTCAACCAAGGCTAAAGTAGCATGATGCTAACCTTACTTAACAACAGGCATGTTAGACTCTGGCATCAAGGGTCAACAAAGGCTAAAGTAGCATGATGCTAAACTTACTTAACAACATGTTAGACTCTGGCATCATGGGTTAACAATGGCTAAAGTAGCATGTTGCTAACCTTACTAAACGACAAACGACTTAGACTCTGGCATCAAGGGTCAACAAAGGCTAAAGTAGCATGATGCTAACCTTACTTAACAACATGTTAGACTCTGGTATCGAGAGCTAACCAAGGCTAAACATGATGCTAACATTACTTTAACAACATGTAACAGTCTGGTATCAAGGGTCAACCGAGGCTAAAGTAGCATGATGCTAACCTTACTTTGACAACATGTTAGACTCTTGCATGAAGGGCCAACCAAAGCTAAAGTAGAATGATGCTAACCTTACTTTAACAACATATTAGTTAGACTCTGGCATCAAGCGTCGACTAAAGCTAAAATAGCATGATGCTAATATTACTTGAGCAGCAAGTTTGTTAGCCCCCGGCATCAACCTTAGCTAGAAAACAGTTGAAACACTGAGAGCAACCAGATGGATTTGGGAACGCTCGCTGTGGTTCAGGTGCTCTCAACATACAGATCAATACAATCGATCGCTACTCTCCAGGTCTCCGCCTTTGGGAATGTCACATGTTGAAAGCCAGATATATACGGAAAATGTCAGCAACGTTGTCCATCAAGCTTAAGAGTCAGACTTGGCAATAATCAACACGGATCAATACAAACAAACAATCGGCTGCAGATCACATGATGACAAGATGGCGTTTCTACGGACCAATCAAAACACAGCGTGTAGCATATTAGGGCGTGACTTACGTGTTTTGCGGTGTCCGTGCCTGCGGGTGGTAGTTGTAGTGGACGTGACCTTGGTGGTGGTGTGGTCCGAAGTCCACATCTGAGTGGAATCGTGCAGCACGGTCGGATTGGACGGAGACGGACTTGCTGTCAGTTCTCCGTTTCTGGGGGTCGCCATTGTCGTAAAACCCACCGGAACGCGTCCGTTACGATTCCCAGGAATGCGAGGGGTCACTAGGCTACCTGAGGCCGCGCCCCCTCTCGGGTTAGCTGTGGTGGTGGTAGCAGTGGTTCGAGTTCTGCCTTTCGGCGCCGTCACCGTTTTAGGCGTGACATTCCGCTCGTCAGACGTCGGAGTGGCAGTCGCGGTGGTAGTTTCGGGACCTTTAGGAATCCCGCTGGGCTTGGAGAGGAAAATCGGATCCTGTCCTATTCGATTAGCATCCACAAGGTCCGTTGGCACGTAATCCCGCACGGTTCCCACGACGATCCACTTGAGCAGCATCAGACTCAATCCCAAGCCGATGAAGCCGATGAGGAGGGGCACCACGCACAGCCACGTTTGCTGGCGGGGCCAAAGTGCACAACGAAAGGGGCCCTCATCTCGGGCCTGGCCCTCGCCGCGGACCCCCGAAGACCCCAATCCCTCAGGTTCCTCCAGGATCACTGACCCGGTTCCGGTGGCCCCGGAGCACTCGCTCATCCTGCCCTGGGCTCCTTTATGGCTCATGGGGGGTTAATCCCGCGGTAGTCTTGGGCGGCATGTGTCACACAGATTCCGATCGACGACGGACATGGAGGAGAACAGAAGGGAACGCTGACTATTGGAATTCCAAGGATTGGAGAGAACAGGAGGGGTTTGCAGACAAGGATGAGCCGGCGTGAACGACTAGTCTGCCTCGAGTCCTGCTCAGCGCTCAACTTCGAAAACGTTTCCAGCAGGAAGACGCCAGTCGGCGAAGGGGAGGAAGAAAGAGGGATGTGGAAGGAGAGGGAAAAGAGACGAGGGTGGGAAGGGAGAAAAGGTTGGCGTCCGGCGGCGGTGCTGCTGCAGCAAAATTCCGAACAATTTCTACTTAGCATGAACGCCCCACCACATCTTCATGTGTGTGTGTGTGTGTGTGTGTGTTGGGGGTTCTTGCGCAGGAAAATATGACATTCCCAGATGCAGGATGATCCCGCAGCTTTTGCCCCGTCAGGGTCCCGCAGCGTCCCAATCCTGTGTCTCCTTCGGGGACTCCTCCCAACAATTCCCTTTGCTTCTTTTAACCACCTTGATGCGTCTTTTCCCAACAAAGAGATGGAGTAGAATTCCAGTTGTTGTCCAGATGCAAACAGCAACAATTCAAAGTGCAGCAGGCAGGGGGCCGGGGGGGCTGGGTGGTAGGGGGGGGGGGGGGGGGTGTTGTCATGCAGTGCTATCACAAGGGGCGGATTAATCCGCTAAAGCAACGCATGATCCTGCTCCTTGTGCACCCGGCTTTGGATCACATTTCTCCAAGCTGTCTGCTCAGCGCTGACGCTGCCGAGAGCCTCCCACATTCCAACACAACCGGGTGGGGGGGTGAGATTGAGGGGTGGGGGGGTGGGTAATGACTAAAAATAAAATCAAGAAAAAAGATGTCCCGCTGATGCTCTCGCTCCCAAAAAAAAAAAAAAAAAAATCCAGACGATGATGAGGTTGCAGCGTCCTCTCTTCCGGGCGGGATGCTCTCTTGGAAGATGCTTCCAAAAAAAAAAAAAAAAACCCTAACAATGCGACCCCACCCGAGCGGGACAAGCGGGCTCCCCGCCCCGCGTCGTCACCCAGAAGAGGTTTTGCAACATCCCAAGACGCCACGACGCCGAGATTCACGAAGGTCCACGCACACACACGCGCGCAGCTGCCGCCAGCGAGAGGCAGCGGACAACTGAGAGGGAGGTGGGGGGGTAGTGGTGGGTGCGTGGGGGTGGGGCAGACGGAGAAGAGAGTGGTCGAGCGAGGCACAGAGAGAGAGAGAGAGAGAGAGAGAGATGGAGGCTGCACCTGCTGGATGAAGCGCGCACTCACCACGCACAAAATGCATGGATCCAGATAATTGCAGAGATGGGGTTTGGGGGTGGTATCACTGCAGCGTGGTTTGGGGTGTGTTTACGGGGGTGTCTGACATCACGGCACCAAAAAAAAAAAAATCAGAATTGAGCCTGTAAGCCCCGCCCACTGGAAAATCCCTGTTTCCTAATGGGAATGATGGGAGGATGACATTCCATTTAGCATATAGCCTCGTATGTACAGTGCATCCCTCCGTAGCACACTCACCTGAAAATGGCGAGCAAGTCAGACACCCATGAAAATGTCTATTTTTGACACAAGACCCCCCCCCCCCGTCCACCCCGCCCCCATTGTTTACTTCCATAACAATCCCGGCTTAAGCCCTAAATATGCCTCACACAGCTAATAAACACATTCATTCATTTTCTACCGCTTTTCCTCACGAGGGTCGCGGGGGGTGCTGGAGCCTATCCCAGCTGTCTTCAGGCGAGAGGCGGGGGTACACCCTGGACTGGTCGCCAGCCAAGCCAATCACAGGGCACATATAGACAAACAACCATTCACACTCACATTCATACCTATGGACAATTTGGAGTCGCTAATTAACCTAGCATGTTTTTGGAATGTGGGAGGAAACCGGAGTACCCGGAGAAAACCCACGCATGCACGGGGAGAATGTACAAACTCCACACGGAGATAGCCGAGGGTGGAATTGAATCCTGGTCTCCTAGCTGTGAGGTCTGCGTGCTGACCACACGACTGCCGTGCCGCACAACAACAGATATTTATTGAAAAAAAATTAATTAAACCTGAAAAAAATCATGAATTTAGAGCTAAGATTGATGAATTAGTTTTATTAAAATATCAAAATATGGAAGAATTCACTGATCAAACAATCATATTTACTGAAAAATTTACTATGAATGACCTTACTATGAATTACAAATAAAGTCAAACCTGTGATTATTGATTGACGCTAGCTAATGAACATGATGCTAAAGCTAAAAGGTTGTGGAAAACTGATAATAATAATAATAATAATAATAATATGAATGTCGTGTATTGGTGTCAGTGTGTCATCACAGAGGATAAAAGCAGCTTGTGTTTGTCGTTGTTATTAAAAATGAAAAAAAAAAAAATCTCCTCTAATGGCAACAAGGTCCTGATGCTGTCACGTTTTATGGGATTATACGGCTATACGGCCTTTTATCATCCCTCTTACGTTACAGCGGCCGCCTCGTCCGAGAGGTCAGGCCGGGTCACGCCTAGCGGGTTAGCAGACCGGGGGCTGTGTGTACTCTCGACTAGTGTACTTCCACTTGGCCACGTCGGCGCCATCAGGGGTATTTTTTTTTCCAAAAAAGCACATTTCACCCGCCGTGGTATTAAATCCATCCACACCAGCGGAGTGGCTGTCACGGCCAATCAGAGGCCTGAAACATCAAGCAGAGCTGACTTGGCGGCGCATCTGTTCATCAATATCAAAAGCTACCTGAATCTTGCCCTCAAACATGAATGCCGACTAGCAGGAGAACCAGAGTATAGAGGCAGAGGAGCCACCTGCTTTGCCTGAGGAAGGTGCACTGTATTCGGGCACATGATCCGAGCAGCTGGTGTGCCGCCATGGAGGTCTATTAACATTTTTGCATTTTTCAAACGCCTCAGTGCTGCAGTTTCAGGTGGCTGATAAGGTTTTTTTTTACTTGATGTTGTCACCCCCCCTTAATTCCACTCTCGGCCATCTTCGTGTGGAGTTTGCATGTTCTCCCCGTGCATGCGTGGGTTTTCTCTGGGTACTCCGGTTTCCTCCCACATTCCAAAAACATGCTAGGTTAATTAGCGACTCCAAATTGTCCATAGGTATGAATGTGAGTGTGAATGGTTGTTTGTCTATATGTGCAATGTGATTGGCTGGCCACCGGTCCGGGGTGTACCCCGCCTCTCGCCTGAAGACAGCTGGGATAGGCTCCAGCAACCCTCGCCACCCTCGTGTGGAAAAACGATAGAAAATGAATGAATGAAAATGACTTATGAGGGTTGCACGGCGGTCGTGTGGTTAGCATGCAGACCTCACAGCTAGGAGACCAGGGTTCAATTCCACTCTCAGCCATCTCCGTGTGGAGTTTGCATGTTCTCCCCATGCATACGTGGGTTTTCTCCGGGTACTCCGGTTTCCTCCCACATTCCAAAAACATGCTAGGTTAATTAGCAACTCCAAATTGTCCATAGGTATGAATGTGAGTGTGAATGGTTGTTTGTCTATATGTGCAATGTGATTGGCTGGCCACCAGTCCGGGGTGTACCCCGCCTCTCGCCCGAAGACAGCTGGGATAGGCTCCAGCACCCCCGCGACCCACATGAGGAAAAAGCGGTAGGAAATGAATGAATGAAAATAACTTATGAGGGCTGCACGGCGGTCGTGTGGTTAGCGTGGAGACCTCACAGCTAGGAGACCAGGGTTCAATTCCACCCTCGGCCATCTCTGTGTGGAGTTTGCATGTTCTCCCCGTGCATGCGTGGGTTTTTTCCAGGTACTCTGGTTTCCTCCCACATTCCAAAAACATGCTAGGTTAATTAGCAACTCCAAATTGTCCATAGGTATGAATGTGAGTGTGAATGGTTGTTTGAATGGTTGGATGCATAGAAAATGGATGGATATTATCATCACAAAGACAGTAAAAATGCTGACAGTAATATTGTTCATCTGTAACCAAATGTGTACTTTGTATCATACTTGTGCTTCCTTGGTGCCCTTGAAGCGGAAGAACCGAAAATGACATGTTGTCATGCACGGCGCGCACGTCGCCGAGCGTTACTTTCGGCCACACTTGAACAATCAGCGTGTGCATCGCCGACCCTCGACCTCGTGATTTGACCTAGCCAAAGCGCCTGCCGCATTAACTCGGTGATTGCGTCCAGCTTTGTGTTGCTAAACGCCGCGCGAGTGCGCGTGTTTTGTTGCTGCCGGCGCCGCTCCATCAGAGCTTTATTGCTGAAAATGGCTGCCAACAGCGATGAAGCTCAAGTGGATTTGTGGGCCAGAAAAGTGCAATAATGAGCTGAGAAGGTATTAAAACGCTCCGCAGGGTTGAGGCGTCCGCTGCTGCTGTGAAGTGAGCTAAGCTTGTTGTAGCGAGGCCACAAAGCAACATCGTAAATAAGTAGTGCGCTGATGAAACTCTGCTTTGACGTCATCGCATGCAACGCCGCAACGTTAAGAATGGAGTTTCTCCGGTGGAACCTGCCACAGGCTTCCATCGCACACGACCTTCCGCCATGACACGGGTGTCCAAAACACGGCCTGCAGCTAATTTTTTTTATTGGATTAGGACCAAGACCAAGTAGAAAAGACTCAAATCCATGCAAAATGGCCGACTGCGTGTACATCTTACAGTATCGCTTCTTTGATGTTCATACGTTCTGTCAGGATGACGCCTGGATATTGGTGTCCATTCGACAACCTGGTGGCAGGCCATCTCTCTTTTATCACCTGGAGCAGAAATCATAAACACAAAGGATGTTTTTATTTTGGTTTTTGGACTTGCTGGATGTCACCGACTCAAAATGAAATAGATCTGCTTCTCATGGTTCACTGACTTACTTGCGCTCAACGACTCGAGTTTCCCTTACTCACCAATACTCGACAAAGACTCATGTCTCACTGACTTATGTAGACTTCATGAAGAATGGACTCACGAGTATTCAACGTAGACTTGAGTTTCAGTGACTCATAAATATCATAAAGACTCATGTCTCATTGACTTTAGGGTACTTGAAGAAGAATCGAGTTTCACTGACTCACGAGTACCCAACGACTGGAGTTTCACGTACTAGACAAAGAGTTTGGTTTCAATGATTCATGAGTACTCAACGTAGACTCGAGTTTCACCGACTCACGGATACTCCACCAAGACTCGTGTCTCACTGACTTAAGTGTACTTGGTGAAGAATCGAGTTTCACTGACTCACAAGTATCCAACGACTGGAGTTTCACGAATACTGACCAAATTCACTGACTCACACAAAGAGTTCAGTTTCAATGATTCACGAGTACTCAATGTAGACTCGAGTTTCACCGACTCACAGATACTCCACCAAGACTCATGTCTCACTGACTTAAGGGTACTTGCTGAAGAATCGAATTTCACTAACTCATGAGTACCCAACGACTGGAGTTTCACCAATACTGACCAAATTCACTGACTCACATACACTCAACAAAGAGTTCAGTTTCAATGATTCACGAGTACTCAACGTAGACTCGAGTTTCACTGACTCATAAATACTCATAAAGACTCATGTCTCACTGACTTTAGGGTACTTGATGAAGAATCGAGTTTCACTGACTCAGGAGTACCCAACGACTGGAGTTTCACCAATACTGACCAAATTCACTGACTCACACATACTCGACAAAGAGTTCAGTTTCAATGATTCACGAGTACTCAACGTAGATTCAAGTTTCACCGACTCACGGATACTCCACCAAGACTCGAGTCTCACTGACTTAAGTGTACTTGGTGAAGAATCGAGTTTTACTGACTCGTGAGTATCCAATGACTGGAGTTTCAGGAATACTGACCAAATTCACTGACTCACACATACTCAACAAAGAGTTCGGTTTCAATGATTCCCGAGTACTCAACGTAGACTCGAGTTTGACTGACTCATAAATACTCATGTCTCACACTTGCTGAAGAATCAAGTTTACCTGATTCACGAGTACCCAACGACTGGAGTTTTACGAATACTGACCAAATTCACTGACTCACACGTACTCGACAAAAAGTTTGGTTTCAATGATTCACGAGTACTCAACGTAGACTCGAGTTTCACTGACTCATAAATACTCATAAAGACTCATGTGTCACTGACTTTAGGGTACTTGATGAAGAATCGAGTTTCACTGACTCAGGAGTACCCAACGACTGGAGTTTCACCAATACTGACCAAATTCACTGACTCACACATACTCGACAAAGAGTTCAGTTTCAATGATTCACGAGTACTCAACGTAGACTCGAAGTTCACTTACTCACACGTGGTACACAAAGACTCGAGTTTCACCAACTCACGAATACTCCACCGAGACTTGTATCTCACGGACTTAAGTGTACTTGATGAAGAATCGCAATTCACTTATTCACAAGTCCTCAACAATGACTCACTGACTGAAGAATCGGTTTCAATGACCCAGGAGTAAAAATCGAGTTTTGATAACTCAATAACAAATGCTTGACGAAAATAAAATTTTCGCTGATACTTGATGAAGAATCACACTGCGAGAAAAATACTCGTGTTCAATGACTCATGAGGACCCAACGTCGACTCGAGTTTTACTGACTCACGTGTAATAGACAAAAACTTGAGTTTCATGATTACTGCACACAGACTTAAGTTTCACTGACTCACACAAACTCGACAAAGAATGGAGTTTCAATGATTCAGAAGTACTCGTCATACATTCGAGTTTCACTGACTCATAAATACTCATAAAGACTCATGTCTCACTGACTTTAGGGTATTTGCTGAAGAATCGAGTTTCACTGACTCACGAGTACCCAACGACTGGAGTTTCATGAATACTGACCAAAGCCTCAAGTTTCACTGACTCACAAATACTCGACAAAGTGTTCGGCTTAAATGATTCACGAGTACTCAACGTAGACTCGAGTTTTACTGGCTCATAAATACTCATAAAAGACTCATGTCTCACTGTCTTTAGGGTATTTGCTGAAGAATCGAGTTTCACTGACTCACGAGTAACCAACGACTGGAGTTTCACGAGTTTCACTGACTCCCACATACTCAAGGATTTGAGTCATGTGTAGTAGACAAAGACTCGAGCTTCGATGACTCACATGTAACAGACAAAAATTTCAGTTTCATGAACACTGCACAAAGACTCAAGTTTGACTGACTCACAAATACTCGAGTTCGGTTTCAATGATTCACAAGTACTCAACGTAGACTCGAGTTTCACTGACTCATAAATACTCATAAAGACTCATGTCTCACTGTCTTTAGGGTACTTGCTGAAGAATCGAGTTTCACTGACTCACGAGTACCCAACGACTGGAGTTACACTGACTCCCACATACTCCACAAAGAGTTGAGTTTCAATGAATGACAAGTACTCAACATAGACTCGAGTTTCACTGACTCATGAATACTTTCGGGTACTTGCTGAAGAGTCGTGTTTCACTGACTCCCACATAAAAGGTACACAGTGATAATGTAAGTCATCGGTGCAAGATAGTGACTCGATTCAATAATTAGCAAACTTTTTTTTGTGTCCTTTGTCACCAACCAACAAGTCACGCTTACCAAAACAGAAAAAGTGTCACGTTGCATTGCTCGTTAGTCCAAAACTGAACACAAAGCTATTTTAGTTGCTTTAAAAGTACTTTTTGTGTACATCAGCAACACGTCCCCGCTCCACAAGCACCGACGCCGCTAACGATCGTCAAAGCTGACAATCAATAAGCCCACACAAGATGTGTGGACTAATTAACAAGAAATAACCG
>NC_136366.1:3845000-3925000 GCF_037039965.1 Doryrhamphus excisus | reverse complement strand
AATCATCAATAAAGAGCTCGTTCAAGGTAAGCGTTCTGTGCCGTCACCCGCTCAACACCTGAAGTCCTGCTCTGACTAACGGGGGTTCTGATAAAAACCAGGTCCACACGGCCCAGGATGGAAGCGTGAATAAAACATTGGAAGTGTGCCTCATATCGTGTAGTTTATGGGAATATCTCGCAGCCGTGTCGTCCGTGTGTCCGTGAGAGTGTCGTCCATCATATCAAACGAGCGTAGCAGCGACAAGCCTCCCCAGCATGTCCTCGCGTACGGTCCAGCACAGTCGTGACTCACGGCGCCCGCCAGCACACACGTGTCACATAACCATGTTTGACAACAGCAGCGTGTCCTCTTGTGATTGGCACGTCCTCCAGAGGCGACACAAAGCCTCTCAGCCACCCTCAAACTGGCCTGTCAGTCAAACGCTAGCAGGGCGGCACTGCGGGACGTCTGCTGCAAATAGCCTGTCGTCACCTCAGGGCTCTTCAGGGGACACGCTGGGGAACGAGGCGGCGTCTCGTGCACCTGCCAGCTCCGTGGGAATGTGACGGGAATGAACTCGGCTTGGCAAACTTGCAACAACGTTTAGTTCCGAAGTAGCGGATACTGGTTGGGTTGGATACTGGTAAGGCTGAACAATAGCAATGTGGTGCAAGCAAACAAAAATAGGAGTACAAAAGTTACTATAGGGGTGTTATTTCATGTCTACAGGGCTCTACTATGCTAGCAAAAATAATTTTGAAAGTCTTAAAAAGATTTTCTCAGGTCGTCCCAAGGCTCAACAATAGCAATGTGGTGCGAGCAAACAAAAATAGGACTACAAAAGTTACTGTAGGGGTGTTATTTCATGTCTACAGGGCTCTACTATGCTAACAATAATATTTTGAAAGTCTTAAACAGATTTTCTCAGGTCGTCCAGAGGCTGAACAATAGCAATGTGGTGTGAACAAACAAAAATAGGAGTATAAAAGTTACTATAGGGGTGTTATTTCATGTCTACAGGGCTCTACATGGTAACAATAGTAATTGTGAAAGTCTTAAACAGATTTTCTCAGGTCGTCCAAAGGCTGAACAATAGCACTTTGAGAGTTAATGTAAGTTAATATGCTTCCCAGTCCAGCTGTTGAATATCCCAGTCATTGGTGTGCAGCTCACGTGTTTCAATGTTGTTCTTTTCAAGCTAGTGGCAAGAAAGCGTACAGCGGTATGTTGAGCTCCGCTACATCTTGACAGATATTGCAGTGGAGAGAGTATTTCAGCCATTGTGGAGGAACAGCCATGCAGGCGGCATGCAAATGGCCGCACTAAATATACGGCTGTCAGCAAGCGTGACGGCAGCTTTAATACTTTTTTTTTTTTTTTTTTTTAAATGGCGTCATTTCGTGTGGATGACTTCCTGTCACGGTGTTGGAAATGAGCGCTAGTGAGGATCTGGGGAGCCATCATGATGAAACCAACACACAAGCGCCATTTTATCTGTTCATGTCCTTTTTTGACTTAACAGAGGCGAACGTTCCGGAGAAGATTCCCGTTTGAGATATACGAGTCATGAACAAGTCATTCAAAAACTTTTTTAAGTTCCACTGACTCATGTGTGTTCGATGGAGACCAGTGTTTCATTGACTCATGGGTGCCCAAGGAAGGCTCGAGATTCATTGACTCATTTGCTGATTGAAGATTGGAGGTTCACTGATTCACGGGTGAACTACGAGGACACAAGTTTGACTGACTGAATGGTCCTCAAGGAAGACTCGAGTTTCACTGACTCACAAGTGATGACTCAGTTTTCACTGAATCACGGGTGCTCGATGAAAACCCGAGTTTCACTGACTTGGGTGCACTATGAGGACACAAGTTTGGCTGTCTCCCTGGTGCAAAAAGAAAACTAGACTTTTGCTGAGTCACAGGTGCTCAACAAAGACTCGAGTTTCACTGACTCAACAGTGCACTACATGGACTGACTCACTGGTCCCTCAAGGAACACTCGAGTTTCGCTGACACACGAGTGCTCAATGACGACTCAGGTTGCACTGAATCATGGGTGCTTGTCAAATACTCGAGTTTCACTGACTCAAGGGTGCACTACATGGACTGACTCGCTGGTCCTCAAAGAACACTCGAGTTTTGCTGACACACAAGTGCTCAATGACGACTCAGGTTGCACCGAATCACGGGTGCTACTCATGAGTGCTAGATGAAGACCAGATGTTCATTGACTCATAGATGCTCAAGTTTTATTGACTCATGGGTGCCCAGGGAAAACCCGAGATTCATTTCACTGACACACAAGTGCTCAATGACGACTCAGGTTTCGCTGAATCACGGGTGCTCGACAAAAACCGGAGTTTCACTGACTCAAGGGTGCACTACATGGACTGACTCGCTAGTCCTCAAGGAACACTCGAGTTTCACTGACTCACGGGTGCTCGACAAAGACTCGAGTTTCACTGACTCAAGGGTGCACTACATGGACTGACTCGCTTATCCTCTAAAATACTCGAGTTTCACTGACTTTTCACTGACTCACGAGTGCTCAATGATGACTCAGGTTGCACTGAATCACGGGTGCTCGTCAAAGACTCGAATTTCACTAACTCACAAGTGCTCGATGAAGACCAGAGTTCCATTGACTCATAGATGCTCAAGTTTTATTGACTCATGGGTGCCCAGGGAAAAAACTCGAGATTCATTTCACTGACACACAAGTGCTCAACGACGACTCAGTTTGCACTGAATCATGGGTGCTCGTCAAAGACTCGAGTTTCACTAACTCACAAGTGCTCGATGAAAACCAGAGTTCCATTGACTCATAGATGCTCAAGTTTTATTGACTCATGGGTGCCCAGGGAAGGCTCGAGATTCATTGACTCATTTGCTGGGTGAAGACTCGAGATTCACTGATTCATGGGTGCACTACGAGGACACAAGTTTGACTGACTCAAAGGTCCTCAAGGAAGACTCGAGTTTCACGGGTGCTCTGGAAAAACATGGTTCGAAGCTACTCCGATGGAGCCTTGCCTCAGACTTGTGTGTCCTTCAAAATAGTTTCTAAAAAAAAGGTTGATAATGACGACAAAATGGTTTTAAGAATGAGATTTGAGCAAATGTACTCCCATGTTCTTCTTCTTCAAAGTCAAGGATAGGATTTGCAGTATACGGAATATATTCTGCATGATCCCATTAGTTTATTCTTCCTGCTGGCGGATGCGCTCGCTCTCAGTCAATAAAACGTATTTAGAAGAGAAATCTATCAAGGCGCTGCGTGGCTGGTAAAAGTCTCCGTCTCAATCGATGCTGTCACGTGTCAACGCGTCTCAGGGACCCGCTCGCGTCCTTCCACGGGCGACTGACGGATTCATCTCCAAAGATGGAAGGTTAAGAAGGCAGGCTGGCCTGCGCTCGCCTTGTCGCCGCTCATTTGGTGTGATGGGTGCAGCGGGACAGAAAAAGTCACGCCGCCGCTACGGACTCACCCCCGATGACCCTAACCCGAGAAGGAAATGTGGAGACGCTCATGACTCCATTCATGATGAACACCACTTATTCTAACTTATTTTTTGACTCATATTTTTTTTAACATTTTAATCTCATTTTATCATTTTTTGGGTGTTGAGATTCATTGTGATTTACAGGGTATTTTATTTTGATGTATTATTTTTAATTGCCTCGTTTTTTTGTTCTTTTCGCTTTTCACCGGACCCTTTGGAACAAATTTATGATTTTTTTGGTAATGGTAATGGTTTTATTTCATTTGAACATGCATCAGATTACAATTGAATGCATCACATAATCAGTTCCCAGTTCCACATGTCCAAAAGGAGTAGGAAGAAGCAAAGCTTATTAAATCCTACCCCTCCATCTGGTACTTTTACAATCAGTAACTGTTACATTTGTTCCCTTCCTGCTTTCCATAATACAGTTTAAGGTTTTTTTTGGTTTTTTTTAAATAATGTACCTCGTACTGAAGTACGAGGTGATCAATATAGTGATATATATAGCACATCATGACTGGTTCAAGACTCTTCATCCTTGGATTTAGCAAATTTATTTTATTTATTAATTTATTGTATTAATTTTTATAAATTTTTATTTAGTTTTTTAGAAATTTTTTAATTTTTTTAATTTTTGTCACGTACCGAAGTACAAGGTGATATGAGCATCCAATGACATAATGGGTACCATAGTAAGTGTCAATATAGTGATATATATAGCACATCATGACTGGTTCAAGACTTGTCATCCTTGTATTTAGCAAATTTATTTTATTTATTAATTTATTTTATTAATTTTTCTTCAGTTTTTTTACATTTTTAAATTTTTTTTAATTTTTTGTCGACACCCACACTAAACCACCCTCTAACTTAAAAGGTACCAAATACCACCCAGAAGTGCATCCAATTCTACACAAGTTCCCGAGCCTTACTTACTTAACCGTTTACTTAACCGTCAACAGCCTTAACGTTAGCAAGCTAATGCTAACAGAGGCAACAGGAGAACGCCCAACCGCAGAAGTAAATATCAACAAAATGCAGCGCAACAGAATAATCTCCCGGTCAAGTTCAGCCTGTTTTTGGAATGTGGGAGGAAACCGGAGTAACCGGAGAAAACCCACATTGACAATATGCACACGGAGATGCCCGAGTGTGGAATTGAACCCTGGTCTCCTAGCTGTGAGGTCTGCGCGCTAACCACTCGACTTGCCGTGCAGCCTTGCACACTAATGAGGGAATTATGACATCATACTGATAAATCCTATAACTTAAACAGGTCAGAAGCAGGAAGTCTATGGAAAACTGCACAAAAAGGGGCAGATTCCGTAAGATCTAGAAGATCTAGAAAGCGTTCTGTGTGGGTTATGTTGTGTCGCTGTTTTTAAACGAGTCCACAACTCAACACCAAGGGCGCAAAATAGGCATAGTAGGTCCACTTTAATGTTTCAACTTAATGCAAATGGACCCCAGGCCACACATTGGAGACCCTTGGCTGGCTCCCCTCCCTGAGCACGACCGGTAAATAGAGAGCTTTGACTTCCAGCTCAACTTTTGGTAATATATGACTCCAGTTTTGTTGAAAAAATACCGAAATTGATATTCTCAGTATTCATATTGGATGCGTGTGTTTGATTGCTTTGGAATCATTGCCACTCAATCGTAAAAAATATATAACAAGGTCTCACTGCTGTGTTTATTTATGACATCCAAGTCATTGACGTTCCTGTCGGCTCGTAACAATGTTTCCCCACATGTTGACACAAAGCCTTCACTGTTGTCCAAGCAGGGCATTGATCAGCCGCCATTCACAGCTACCTCCTTTCATGACTGAAAATATGACCTTCACTCAGCAAGGATGCCGGATTATGCAAAGTGACCTTGAACGAAGGGACGCCATGGATGATGGAGAAGTGAAAATGCTGATAAAGGGGGATTTTGTGATGGAGCGGCGCAGACCGTAGTTGTCATGTCATCATTTGTCACGACAAGCACGAACTCCGACTCCTGGGCCGTTGCGCCGTGACACATTGTTCAGGGATGAGATTGACCCCTGACAGAGCTCTGTGTGTGTGTGTGTGTGCGTGGAAATGTTGGGACACAGCTTGTTTTAAGACATTTTGCGGACACATGTCCCCCCGGGCGTTCAAGCAAATACGAAGTAAATGTTTACATTTTAGAATGACTGCTCAAGATAAGATGAGGTTATCTTCAGGGAGCATGGCAAGGAAATTGGCCGCTGCTTTGCTGCAGCGCCTCTTCAGGACCAAAGTGGCATTGCAAGACACGACTGATTATATCTGTAAAATGGAAAGGGTCCAGCTCAGGGCTGCTTAGACTGTTTCAGCCTGCGAGCTACTTTTAATATGGCCACCTCGCAAACATCGCAAAGTTCTCCTCCTATCTCATGTGGAAGTGGTAAGTTGTTGGCTTTATTTAGAAGAAATACATTTGAGTCTAGCCTTCAGGTGCTATGTAGCATTCTGGTCACTAGGCGGCAGTAATGACAACTAACACCGCAAATAACAGTGCAGGTCATCTCTGACATGATAGTTCTCCTCCTATCTCATGTGGAAGTGGTAAGTTGTTGGCTTTATTAAAAGAAATACATTTGAGTCTAGCCTTCACGGAGGACGAGTGGTTAGCATGCAGGCCACACAGCTAGGCGACACAAGTTCGATTGCACCCTCAGCCAACTCTTGCATGTTCTTCTCGTGCATGCGTGGGTTTTCTCTGGGTACTCCGGTTTCCTCCCACGTTCCAAAAACATGCTAGGTTGATTAGCGACTCCAAATTGTCCATAGTTATGAATGTGAGTGTGAATGGTTGTTTGTCTATATGTGCCCTGTGATTGGCTGGACACCAGTTCAGGGTGTACACCGCCTCTTGCCCCAAGACAGCTGGGATAGGCTCCAGCACCCCAGAAACTGAATGAATGAATGAATGAAAGAATGAATGAAAGTGCGTGTCTCTCACCTCCAAACAGGCAGGAAGAGAGTTCACTCTGTGCATTGCTTCCGGCACATTCCATAGAACAACGACATGAACAGAATGAGACCTTTCCTCAGTCACACACTTTTTCAGTTTCAAGTTCCAAGTCGACATGATCTACATGTACACAAAATCTAAACGATAAACTTTGAAACTACTATACTGAATACCATTTTCTACTGCTTATCCTCACAAGGGTAGCAGGGGGTGCTGGAGCCTATCCCAGCTGTCTTAGGGCGAGAAGCGGGGTACACCCTGGACTGGTGGCCAGCCAATCACGGGGCACATATAGACAAACAACCATTCACACTCACATTCATACCTACAACCTAGCATGTTTTTGGAATGTGGGAGGAGTACCCGGAGAAAACCCACACATGCACAGGAAGAACATGCAAACTCCACGGGTGTCGTCTAGCTGTGTGGCCTGCGTGCTAACCACTCCTCCTCCGTGAAGGCTAGACTCAAATGTATTTAAATAAAGCCAAAAACTTACCACTTCCACATGGGATAGGAGGAGAACTTCTATCATGTCGGAGATGACTTGCAGTGTTAAGGCAATATAATGTAAGGTAATGTCTTTTGACATTACTGCCGCCTAGTGACCAGAATGCTACATAGTACTTGTAGTTCAATATGTTTCGACTAAGAATAAAATATAGCCTACCATAAAACAGTGACGCGGCGAGGAAGTAATAATCAAACCGCAATATTGTGAGGAATTACGGTATATATATTTATTTATGCAAGTATGCAATACAGCCCAATTTTCATTGGAATGTGGGAGGAAACCGGAGTACCCGGAAAAAACCCACGCAACACGGGGAGAACATGCAAACTCCACACGAAGACGACCGAGGTTGGAATTGAACTGCGCGCTAACCAATCGACCGCCGTGCAGCCTGACGTAATACAGATCATCACAGTAGCTGCTATCCTTCAATAATAATAATAATAATATAAGGCAATAAAGAGAATATAGTTGTGTACATAACCTGAGTAACTCGAATGAAAAGCAGGTTTGCCCCCCTTTGCTGGGCCCCTCCAGGGTGTAAAGCGTCTATCACTCTTCCAGTGACATTTTCAGATCGGCATTCTAAAGCAAGTATCGGTACTGATATCGACCCACATTCAGCATCAAAACTATTTCTATATCAGCACAACCCCCCCACCCCCCCCAAAAAAACAAAACTGTCTTCAGTCTTTGAAAGTAGGCCATCTGTGTGGGAGTCTCGTCTGAAACATCTCTCCCAGAAGGTTCCGCTTGTGTTTCTGGCTACTTTGCTTCAGCCTGACCTTCTTTTCTTTGTCTTTGGGAGCTGAGAAGCATTTGACAGTCAATTCACATCACTTACTGATGTGAAGAAGTCATTCATCACCCGAAGGTGTGCACGCCGCCTCAGGTGGCAGACGACTACTTCGTGAATGTCAAACGCCTTCATGGCAGCAGGTGCAAATTGGCAAACAATGTGTATATATAGACTAACCTGTACAGTGTATATATGGAGTTATTATTCCTGCTTCTTATTCGGATAAGTGGGCATGGCTTGCTTGCCGGTTAGTCTTCCAGATGGAAAATGGAATATTATCACCAGGTCTTTAGAAGTGTGTAAAGAACAGGCAGCATGGAGGATTGCCTGATAACCTTTTAGCCTCCATACGTTGGTACGCACTGATAGCGCTCTCGGAGACTCGCAGTCGCACTTGTCAGACGTTCAAAATGAACCGTGATCCAAAGACCGGAGAACGTTATTGTTAGGACACAATCCCGACTTGAATACCAAAGCGTGTTTTACATGACAGTTTTTCTACCGTCAACCACATGAAGATAACAGGAAGTCACTAGCCACCCTTTAAAGCAGGGGTCTCAAACTCAATTTACCTGGGGGCCACTGGAGCTCGGGTCTGGGTGAGACTGGGCCGCATCAGGTTTTCCAAAAAAAAAAAAAAAAAAACGCATTTATTAAAAACAAAAAAATTTTAAAAACTTCGCCTTGGTTCCGATTTTCTACAAGAAAAGCTCTGTTCTCAAATATCTTACTTTTTATTTTTCTACACAAAATAAGATGAAAAATAAATAAACAAACGAACAATAAAGACAATCAATCAGTAATAAATAAATAAATATAATAATAATAATAAAACGGCAAATAATAAAAACTGGTGGGTGGACAAATTATTTTATTCAGATTAAAATGAACAAAGCATTATTAGAGCCCTGTAGACATGACAAAACACGACTATAGTCACATTTATACTCTTTTTATTTACAACATATTGCGCAACTGCAGGGTCTTGAGACACATGCTAACTCGCAAACTAAAGAGCTAGCGACCTAAACGGTAGCCTTCAAGTTATTTCCTTTAAACTTAAATAGCCAATTACTTACCACTTCCACACGGATAGGGAGGATAACTATTAACAGTTATTTAACCTTTAACATGAACATTAATCAAACGTAATTTTTTCATATCAAACTTGCGCGGGCCGCACTAACATTAAACTTTCATATCAAGGCGGGGGCCTCAAACTAGTGTCCTGCGGGCCACAGTTGGCCCGCGGGCCGCGTATTTGAGACCCCTGCTTTAAAGGCTCCCTGACATGATTGGTCAACTTTACTTAAATACGTTATATAATTTTTGTCAATATGTTCTACATTGTTCATTGTTCAAATTGTCCATAGGTACGTAAACAAACATAGTGGTGTATGACACAGAGAATCAATAGTTAGCAATAGGAGGAGAAAAGAAGGGCAAAACATTTAGAGATGAAATAGAGAACTTCTACAACGTGGACTTAAGCCTTCGGTCCAAAGTGTCTTGTTTTGGAAAAGAAAACAAGCTCACAATTTTACCGGGATACTATGAACATCCAGCAGCAACACAACATTTTGCAATGACTACTATTTGGATGGGCTGCACGGCGGATGAGTGGTTATCGCCATCTCTGTGTGGAGTTTGCATGTTTTCCCCGGGTTTTCTCAGATACTCTGGTTTCCTCCCACATTCCAAAAACATGCTAGGTTAATTAGCGACTCCAAATTGTCCATAGGTATGAATGTGAGTGTGAATGGTTGTTTGTCTATATGTGCCCTGTGATTGATTATATATATATATATATATATACGTATATATATATATATATATATATATATATATACTGTACGATGCACAGGTGGTCCGACCGTTTGGTTGGAAGAACATTTTTCGTGGATATAATGTTCTAATGCGAGCCATGTTTCATTTCAAACGCTGACAAAAATGGCCGTCGGCCGCAACTTTGGACACCGATGCAGCACGGAGTACTAACACTGCATTTGCTCCTTGTTCTCTTTCACAACCACTCATCAACTATTTATGAACATGTCTATCTGCACACAAACACACACACACACACACACACACACAGTGGGCCAGTAGGCGTGAGGCGGTCAAATGGAAATGACTTCAGTGGGTCCTGCTGTTAGTCAGCCTCCTTTGGGTCACACCAGCCTGCCCCGCGGCTGCACACTTAATGAGATAGCAGCGGGACCACTACACACACACACACACACACACACAGGCAGGTTATTCAGCTACACACTCGGCCAGACACTGTGAAAAAAAAAAAAAAGTCTCATACGAGCATCATCATTAAAGTGACACAAAGGAAAGACACACACTCGTAATAGACACACACTAACATGCACACGTCTCCTTCGGGACCTTTTGGGACGGGCCAACAGTCTTCAGCCCACACCAGAACGCACGCCGCCCGCATCAGTGCACTCCAGCAGTTTGCAGCCACATATTGACGCCACAATTGTCGCCTCCGAAATGAAGCGTGCCGTGGCCGCGACACACACCCGCCCACCACACACACACACACATTTCCCATAGAGCTGTTCATAGAAAGAATCATTTGAAAGATATTAAAAAAAAAGATGCATTTGAGTGTCGCTGAATAAGAAGCTGCGTAGGCGGCGCCGCCATGGCAACAAGATATATGTGAATGACCTCTGCTGCATGTGCAGAGGTCATGGGCGTGTTTGATGATTCATAAAGTCTGCAGCTTGGACTTTCTTGAAGGAAATAATTTGTATGAAAAGTAGGCCTTTCACTCCAACGATGAGACAAAGATGTAGAATGAGGTAAAGATAGAATAGACCCGCCACTGTACTTCAAACTCGACTAGTTCCTTGTCCGTGAGAACATGGTTGACGGAAGTACCTTCATATGCGCTCCATATGTCCCTAGCATAACTTATTTCAAACACCCAGAAAGAAAAGCAACACCAGAATGTAAATGTAATATAACACACAGCAAACACACAAAGTCTATGTAAGGGTACGGTGACTGACAGCTAGCTACACACTTCACCGCCAGTGGCCAGGCTAGCTAATTCACAAGCTAGGGTGAGAGACAAAATGGCTTCCGTTTATGTTGGTAGTGGTCTGTGTGTAGGAAAAGAGTACAGGTAGTTGTTGTTTGTGGTTTTTACCTTTTTATGCTGAAAGGCTTGCAAACAGGAAGTCCAATCATCCAACATTGTGGAACGCTGAATCTTCATTCTTCACTTCCATCCATGAAACTTCCCGCTTCTCACATTCCTCCTTCACCACTTCCTGTTTCTTGTAGTCACATGCTGTTTCTTCATTTCACTTCCTGTTTCTTCCTTTCACCGCCTGTTTCTCATTTTTACATTTGTCTTTTCACTTCCTGTTTCTTCCTTTCACCGCCTGTTTCTCATTTTTACATTTGTCTTTTCACTTCCTGTTTCTTCCTTTTACTTCCTGTTTGTTCCTTTCACCTCCTGTGTCACATATTTACATTTTCTTATCACTTCCTGTTTCTTCCTTTTATTTCCTGTTTCTGCCTTTCACCTCCTGTTTCACATTTTACATTTTTATTTTCACTTCCTGGTTCTTCCTTCTACTTCCTGTTTCTACCTTTCGCCTCCTGTTTCTCATATTTACATTTTTCTTTTCACTTCCTGTTTCTTCCTTTTACTTCTTGTTTCTGCCTTTCACCTCCTGTTTCACATTTTACATTTTTGTTTTCACTTCCTGTTTCTTCCATTCACCCCCGGTTTCACATATTTACATTTTTCTTTTCACTTCCTGTTTCTTCCTTTTACTTCCTGTTTCTTCCTTTCACCTCCTGTTTCACATATTTACATTTTTCTTTTCACTTCCTGTTTCTTCCTTTCACCTCCTGTTTCACATATTTACAATTTTATTTTCACTTCTTGTTTCTTCCTTTTACTTCCTGTTTCTGCCTTTCACCTCCTGTTTCACATTTTACATTTTTCTTTTCACTTCCTGTTTCTTCCATTCACCCCCGGTTTCACATATTTACATTTTTCTTTTCACTTCCTGTTTCTTCCTTTTACTTCCTGTTTCTTCCTTTCACCTCCAGTTTCTCATATTTACATTTTTCTTTTCACTTCCTGTTTCTTCCTTCTACTTCCTGTTTCTTCCTTTCACCTCCTGTTTTTATGTTTATTTTATTTGTTTGACTTCCTGTTTCATATTTTTATTTCTGGTTTCTTCTGTTTCAATCTTATTTCTATTTTTTTTTTACTTTTTGTATTTTCTTTCTTTGTTTTACTTCCTGTTTTTTTTAACACGAGAAGAAGATATCATCTGTACTGCATACACAGCGTACACAGCGTACATAGTGAAGTACCTTTCTTTTTGTCAACATTCTGTGGTATGCTATGACTTTCTTTCGAGCTGCTAATCAAAATGCATAATTAGGGAAGTAGAAACAGAAATGAACAAATGAATGATAGGAAGTCTGAAGTAAGTAAGTCAGTCCATGGAGAACAAACATCATTGGTCATTAGCATGTTGGCAGGTATTAGCATAGCATCATTAGCTTAATCGGGAGCTCTGGCTTCCTGGAGACAGCAGATAAGGTCCTCTACCGCCTGGCTCATATTTTCTATTGGGGGGGGGGTATTAAGAACACACCCACCATCACATGCAATGGAGAAGTCACACGTGGGAGGGATTGGATTTCAACAAATCCGTCTCGTTAGCTCGCTGGTTAGCAAGGATGCTATCGTACAGCCAGAAGATCATAGCACTGACCAAGCAGCCAATCAGATTGCTGTGTGTCATTGCTATGCTGCTCACAGCCAATAGGGGGCATGTTGGCATGACATCAGGCGACTGTGTTGTAATCTATAGTACTACAGTAGTATTGTAGTACTGGTAGAGTATGTGTGTGACATTCATGCGTTGGATACACGACAAGGACAAGTCTGTCGTGGTCACCAGGCATTTATCAACATGGCGTGTTTGACACGTGTCCTTTATTTGGCCCAGCGTGCACGCGCGTCCTGCCGCGGCCAGATAGCGGCGTCGGGGGACGTGCACTCAAGCACACTCAATCTCAGCGTGATGCTTTATCATCTGACGCGCAAATGGGATCTCTCCAGTCCAAGCTCCCGAAGGATGGCGGCCATGGCAGGAGGCGAGTCCCGGCGCGTGCTCTTCATAACAATTTCCAGCAAATAAAATTATTTATTATTTTTTATTTATATTATTTTATTATAACGCTGATACTATTAACTATGTCATAAATAAACTATTTCATTGACTTCCTGGTACCTGACTTCATGGTACATTCATGCTAGACATTTAGCAAGAACGTTGAACTAAATCACAATAATTCATCAAAAGGCAAACAAATTTGGTGCTTCCTGTCCAACAGTTCCTGCTGGGACATGAAAGCCCAAAGAGGAAACATCCCGATGGCCGCCATTCCCAGTGGGAGGGCGTCAAAGAAAACATTCCTCCACTCCACAAGCTGCATCCATGCTGCGCCTCTTTAAGAAAAGAAGAATGAAGAAGAGCTTCGCTAATGAAGGAGGAATGAAAATCACCTTATTCATTCATTCATTCATTCAGTTATTCCTTAATTCCAGTCAATCAATCAATCAGTCATTCAGGTTTTCATTCATGCATGCAGTAAGTTGTTCATTCATTCATTCATTCAGTCATATTTTTGATTCAGTTATTAATTCATTCAGTGTGTCATTCATTCAGTCGTTCATTCGGTTATTCATTCACTTAGTCATTCATTCGTTCAGTTATTCATTCATTTATCGAGTCGCTCGCTTAGTCGTTCATTCATTCAGTTTGTCATATATATGTATATATATATATATATATATATATATATATACGTATGTATAGAAAGTCTATTCTCTAGCAAAATATGCATTGTATTAATTCCTTGATACATTGATTCCTCTATGGCAGAAATTCATCTATTGCGGTCAGGTGCAATTAACTGCTATAAACAAGGGACGACATTAGCGGTAATGGTAGTCATGGTAATGGTAATGGTGATGTTAATGGTTGTAGTTGGGTATATTCATGGATTTGCTCGAAATATACATTCTTATACGTATAGGCCATTTTAAAGTGTTCAAAAACCAAAAACAATACCAAGATTGCCTTTCTCTGCCTGCAGTGGGGCGGGGTGCTTGTGCTAATAGATAAGCTTGTGCTAAAGATAATTCCAACAAACCCATAACGCGCCCAGCGACGTGCGGACTAACACGCCGCTTTGCTGACAGTCTCTGACTTTCCTGACGGCAGTTTGTGTTTTGTGCACTTTGGCCAAAGTTAATTTATTCAAAGAGCTTCAAAGATGAACGTTATTGAAATGAACATGAAAGGTTGTTTGTTCCTCCGCACAGCGATGAAAAAGGACATGTTTGATTTCTGTCTTCTCATGTTGACTTCGTTTTCATTACTAATCTGTTCCAAAAGGGTCTAAAACCCATCCATCCATCCATCCATCCATCCATCCATCCATCCACCCATCCATCCATCCATCCTTCTATCCATCCATCCATCATTCCACCCATCCATCCATCCATCCACCCATCATCCATCCATCCACCCATTCCATCCACCCACCCATCCACCCATCCATCCACCCACCCATCCATCCATCCATCCATCCATCATTCCACCCATCCATCCACCCATCATCCATCCATCCACCCACTAATCCATCCATCCATCCACCCATCCATCCGTCCATCCATCCACCCACCCACCCATCCATCTATCCATCCATCCATCCATCCATCCACTCATCATTCATCCATCCACCCACCCATCCACCCATCCACCCATCCACCCATCCACCCATCCATCCATCCATCCATCTATCCATCCATCCATCCATCCACCCACCCATCTATCCATCCATCCACCCATCCATCATTCCACCCATCATCCATCCATCCATCATTCCACCCATCCATCCACCCATCATCCATCCATCCATCCACCCATCCACCCATCCACCCATCCACCCACTAATCCATCCATCCAACCATCCATCCACCCACCCATCCATCCACCCATCCATCCATCCATCCATCCATCTATCCATCCATCTATCCATCCATTCATCCATCCATCATCCATCCATCCATTTATCATTCCACCCATCATCCATCCATCCATCATCCATCCATCCATCCATCATTCCACCCATCATCCATCCATCCATCCATCCATCCATTCATCATTCCACCCATCATCCATCCATCCACCCATCCATCCATCCATTCATCATTCCACCCATCATCCATCCATCCACCCATCCATCCATCTTCCAACCCAACCCACCCACCCAAACATTTTTGCATCATATGTTTTGAAGAAGGCTGCACGGCGGACGAGTGGTTAGACTGCAGGCCTCACACCTAGGAGACCCGAGTTCAATTCCAACCTCGGCCATCTCTGTGTGGAGTTTGCATGTTCTCCAAATTGTCCATAGATATGAATGTGAGTGTGAATGGTTGTTTGTCTATATGTGCCCTGTGATTGGCTGGCCACCAGTCCAGGGTGGACCCCCGCGACCCTCGTGAGGATAAGTGGTAGAAAATGAATGAATGTTTTGAAGAGAACGTGAAGTGGACGTGGAGGAGTTTGGAGAAGAAAGAAGCGTGCTGTTAGCTGGAGAAAAGGCTGCTTAACACATTTTATCATCTTGGTGGCTTGACAGCGGCGTGATTTGATGCTACCAGACTAGCATGAAATGTATGCAGATGAAGTCCAAAAATACACAAACACACGACAACGCTGAGGCTGCGCGTTGTTGGCATTTCATTTTCCACACAGAATCGTTTTTAATGTGTTTGTTGATGAATGTTGCCAACGTGAACGAAGTAGCACCTTTTATAAAAAAAAAAAACCAACAGCTTGTGTCCTACAAACTAAGCGTAAAGTCAGCGATCTTTATCTTCTACTTCCTTTCATCTGGGGCCAAAAAACTTCTCTCATTTTGTAACATTTTATTTCCACTTCCTGTTATGGAACCCTAATCGTACTGTGCCACAATTAAATCACAGAGTGGAGCTTTTCACTCTCATTCCATGTGGTTTGTACCGGTTCTTGCTATGAAGATGTACTAAAAGTACATCAAAAAGTACACAAAGCGTATACGCTACACACACCGTCCCATTTTGTGTTTATGAGCGACGGAAAACAGGTAGTGGCAAAAAAAAACATTTAAAACATTTGTTGCCAAATGTCTCTGTGGCGGTCCAAATGTTTTTGTGGCGGGCCAGCAGGTGTACATGAATGTATGGGAAAACACTGTCAAAGTTCTCAGTGAGTGCAGTATAGATGGTATAAAAGTCAGCTTTGGAAAGACAGCCTTCCTGTTTTGGGAAGCAGCCACCGTGGATCGCTGACAGCAGGGAAGGGTGACGTGAATCATGGCTTCCAGTTACATAACTCCGCCTCCTCGGACTGCAGATAAATATAGATTGTCGCTGTACAAACAAGCAGTGAAGTATTCTTTGAAATGATCAAAATGCTAAGACCAGTGGATAACATCCGAGAATGTATCTTTGGCGGTCCGTGATCTTAAGGAGGTTTTAATTAGAGCTTCCATCCATCCATTTTCCTTCGATTATCCGGGTCCGGGTTGCGGGGGCAGCAGTCTTAGTAGGGAAGCCCAGACTTCTCGGTCCCCGGCCACCTCCTCCAGCTCCACCGGGAAGACACCAAGGCGTTCCAGGCCAGGTGATGATCCCTCCAGCATGCCCGGAACACCTCATCAGGGAGGTGTTCGGGACGCATCCGGACTAGATGCCGAAACCACCTCAACTGACTCTAATTAGAGAACAAGACATACATTTGTTCACTTCCTGCTTTCCTAATATTGTTACATTTTTTATTTTTTATTTTTTATTTTTTATTTTTTATTTTTTATTTTTTATTTTTTATTTTTTATTTTTTATTTTTTTTCTAATCTCCATCGGTGCATTTCTGGTTGGGGTTTCCATGGCTTTTCTCCCTCCCACAGCCACATCATTGCATAAGATTCCATGCGTCCTATGATTGACAGGCGACCAGACCGCCCAGGTCAACTAGAACTGACTCCAGCTCAGCCGTGACCCCTTAATGAGAAGCCATGCTGCAGAAAGAAGTGAATAAATGTTGGATTCCATCACTGGAGGACTTTGTCTTTTCTTCCCTTGATGAGCGGCAGCTTCCCACCAACGCGTCTCCTCTTTCACACTCCAACACAATGGCTGTCAAGTCGGAACACTCGACTCCTCGCCGGAGACACGACAGACTTGTTGTCAAGGACGAGGCGGTGGCATCGGGAAGGGAAAGGAGAAGATACGAAGATAATCAAGTGAAGATGTGAGGAATCCTTCATGCTAGTTATGGGCTTGCTCAGTAATGCAAGCCCCATAGACTGCAGCAGTCTATGGGGCTTGCATTACTGCGCAAGCCCATACTGTTATTCCTTGTGATGTTTAGCTATTATGGGCTCCATATGGCCTCCATATGGGCTCCATAGACTGCTGCTGCAAGCAGACTTTTTGCTAGGTGCTAGCATGATGACTGTTAGCATGTTAGCATTTTAGCTAATTTACTCATGTCTAAAGGCAAATACACACATGGCATGATGTAGGAATGTTATAGGACAACCTTGGCACTTTCTAAACTTGAGGCCCTCTTGCTAGGTGCTAGCATGATGACTGTTAGCATGTTAGCATTTAAGCTAATTTACTCATGTCCAAAGGCAAATACACACATGGCATGATGTAGGAAGGTTATAGGACAACCTTGGCACGTTCTAAACTTGAGGCCCTCTTGCTAGGTGCTAGCATGATGACTGTTAGCATGTTAGCATTTTAGCTAATTTGCTCATTTCTAAAGGCAAATAGACACATGGCATGATGTGGGGACACTTTGGGACTGCATCAACCTTTTTGGTACTTGAGGCTGTCTTGCTAGGTGCTAGCACGATAGCCGTTGGCGCACCGGGCCCGAGGTTCACAGCACAGGTGGCAAGCCCATCAAAATTTCTGCTGGAATTTTCTAGTTTTTTTTGGTGTGGCTTCCTGTAAGAGAGATAATAAACCAAGAACACCACGATAAACTGCGGTCAAAGTTCTTTTTCCGAAAGCGGGAAGTTGCTACTCACTCCTGACTTATCCCAAGCAGCCTTCCTACTAGCATCCAGTCTTGTTATTTATTGTCACATATCTGATGCTCCGTCACGCCTTTTTCCGCCGGCGAGCGCTATCGGGGAAGCCAGCAGCGGCACGGCAAGTCGCAAAGATTGACATCAGGTGTATTGTCGCCTCTCACGGGGCGGCGATGGATGACGGAGCAGATTAGAAGAAGACGGACGGCAGATGGAGAGCAGAGGCTGTGGCTGACAGATGGCGGGGAAAGAAAGACGAGAAGGCCGGCGGAACAATGAATGATGGAGTGACGATAGTTATAGTTGAAGGAGCGACGAATGGGAGGTGGCCGGGGTCGAAAAGACGCATTTTGAATCAGTAAAAAATGGAACCATCAACAAATAAGACAGACGCCATCAGAACTGGACTTCCTGTTTCTGTGATCCAAACAACATTCGAGTGCTTCAATCCTTTCAACTTCCATTTTGCTTTTTTTTCCAACCCACTTTTGTCCTCCCACTTCCAAATATCACTCCAATTTTCCCTCCATGCACCTCAGCAGCAAACCGCTCTGAAATGGATTTTTTTTTCCATCAACACACAAACACACAAAAAAAACACACAAACACACATGATTTAAAGCAGGGGTCTCAGACTCAATTTACATGGGAGCCACTGGAGCTAGGGTCTGGGTGAGACTGGGCCGCATCAGGTTTTCCAAAAAAAAAATATATATATAATAAATAAAAGCTCTGGTAAAACATTCCACTGTTCTCAAATATCTTTTTTAAATTTTTATTTTTCTACACAAAATACGATGAAAAATGAATAAACAAATCAAGAATAAAGAAAATCAATCAGTAATAAATAAATATAATAATAATAATAATAAAACACCAAATAATAAAAACTTAAGAAACCACATATAGTGGGTGGGTAGACAAATGATTTTTTTTCAGATTAAAATGAACAAAGCATTATTAGAGCCCTGTAGACATGACAAAACACGACTATAGTCACATTTATACTCTTTTTATTTACAACATATTGCGCAACTGCAGGGTCTTGAGACACATGCTAACTCGCAAACTAGAGAGCTAGCGACCTGAACGGTAGCCTTCAAGTTATTTCCTTTAAACTTAAATAGCCAAAAACTTACCACTTCCACACGGATAGGGAGGATAACTATTAACAGTTATTTAACCTTTAACATGAACATTAATCAAACGTAATAATTTTTTTCTGGGTACATGATACCATACAGCAGGGGTCTCAAACACGCAGCCCGCGGGCCACATTTGGCGACACTAGTTTGAGGCCCCCGCCTTGATATGAAAATTTAATGTTAGTGCAGCCCTCGCAAGTTTGATATGGATGCTGTATGGTATCATGTACCCAGAAAAAAATATTACGTTTGATTAATGTTCATGTTAAAGGTTAAATAACTGTTAATAGTTATCCTCCCTATCCGTGTGGAAGTGGTAAGTTTTTGGCTTTTTAAATTTAAAGGAAATAACTTGGAGGCTACCGTTTAGGTCGCTAGCTCTCTAGTTTGCGAGTTAGCATGTGTCTCAAGACCCTGCAGTTGCGCAATATGTTGTAAATAAAAAAAGAGTATAAATGTGACTACAGTCGTGTTTTGGGCTCTAATAATGCTTTGTTCATTTTAATCTGAAAAAATAATGTCTACCCACCAACTATATGTGGTAGCCTCCAAGTTATTTCCTTTAAACTTAGCCAAAAACTTACCACTTCCACACATACAAGGAGGATAACTATTAACAGTTATTTAACCTTTAACATGAACATTAATCAACCGTAATAATTTTTTCTGGGTACATGATACCATACAGCATCCATATCAAACTTGCGCGGGCCGCACTAACATTAAACTTTCATAACAAGGCGGGGGACTCAAACTAGTGTCCTGCGGGCCACATTTGGCCCGCGGGCCGCATGTTTGAGACCCCTGATTTAAAGGTTTTGTTGTGCTTTCTGTGTGATTGTCTCACAACAACATGACTGACATCTCCACACAGGACGTCATGAAACGGCGTGCTAACTTTGAAGTCAGTAGGACCTTTTGAGTGAAGCCCATCAGACTGGATGATGTCCCGCCATGCATCCCGGGATGCTTCTTGGCCAAAACAAGCGGAGCAAGCAACACATCAGGGAATGTTGTTGGCAAGCTTTGAATTGGATCACTACTTTAAGGCCCGCCAGCCGGGCTGACAGCAGTCAGTCAGAACTTGCTAGCTGGATTATTTGACAAAGTAGTTCTCTGTAGTAGTACTAGTAGTAGTTCACAGTACCATCATTTGGGAGCAGAACTTGTCAAGAGGAAGTCTGCTGCGAGTTCCAAAACAGATGAGAAACAATATGACTTCCTGAGATTTAATAAGAAAAGGCATTTCAGGGACAGAGACGATGAATGGCAGACTCACATGCCTGGACAGCCAAGGCTTATTTGAATCAGGTGATAAGCATGTGGAGGACTTGGAGCCTGGAGAAGATAATCACAGCCAGTCAGTGTAACATCATGTTAGCATAAACATGTCCACTCCGGATCAAAATGTTAAAAGCAGTCGAAAATTTGAAGAGAGCATGAGTTAGCATGAGGGAGCTAGCAAAGCATCATGATAATTATTCCTTATTTTCATTATTTTACACATCACCGCACCTTCTGTCCTTTGCCGCATTGATTTCCGATATGAGCTAACGCTCAGCGGCATAGCAACAGCGTGTCTGTTTGCTATTGCTAATCATGCTAATCAAACTACATTTAAATCAATGAAGAACCAGAACCTTATCTTTAAGCCTGAATATATGCATGAGGTTTTATGTTGTAAGTGGAGTATCAAGTAACAAAAACAATGTAGTACACATTCAAAATAATCCGAGATGAGGATGACAAGGTTCTCATTGGGATTTAAAGCAATTTAAAGTAATTCAATTTAAATACATTTTTATATGAATTAATAATTGATTTGTTATAAATGTAATTATTCATTTCAATAAATGAATATTTATGTCATTGTATGTCAATATTATGTCTTGTATGGTCATATCACCTCAGACTTCGGGACGTGACAAAAAATAAAACATTAAAAAAAAAAAAAAAAAAAATTAAATTAAATTTTTTTTCAACATTTAAAAAAAATTAAAATTTAAAAATAAAATAAATAAATACATAAAAAATAATTAATTCTTTCATTTTCTACCACTTATCCTCACAAGGGTTACGGAGCATGCTGGAGCCTATCCCAGCTATCTTCAGGCGAAAGTAAGAGTACACCCTGGACTGGTGGCCAGCCAATCACAGGGCACATATAATCAAACAACCATTCACACTCACATTCATACCTATGGACAATTTGGAGTCGCTAATTTTAACCTAGCATGTTTTTGGAATGTGGGAGGAAACCGGAGAACCCGGAGAAAACCCGAGAGGTGGGGTACACCCTGGACTGGTGGCCAGCCAATCACAGGGCACATATAATCAAACAACCATTCACACTCATATTCATACCTATGGACAATTTGGAGTCGCTAATTAACCTAGCATGTTTTTGGAATGTGGGAGGAAACCGGAGAACCCGGAGAAAACCCGAGAGGTGGGGTACACCCTGGACTGGTGGCCAGCCAATCACAGGGCACATATAATCAAACAACCATTCACACTCATATTCATACCTATGGACAATTTGGAGTCGCTAATTAACCTAGCATGTTTTTGGAATGTGGGAGGAAACTGGAGAACCCGGAGAAAATCCGAGAGGCAGGGTACACCCTGGACTGGTGGCCAGCCAATCACAGGGCACATATAATCAAACAACCATTCACACTCATATTCATACCTATGGACAATTTGGAGTCGCTAATTAACCTAGCATGTTTTTGGAATGTGGGAGGAAACTGGAGAACCCGGAGAAAATCCGAGAGGCGGGGTACACCCTGGACTGGTGGCCAGCCAATCACAGGGCACATATAATCAAACAACCATTCACACTCATATTCATACCTATGGACAATTTGGAGTCGCTAATTAACCTAGCATGTTTTTGGAATGTGGGACTAAAACCGGAGTACCCGGAGAAAACCCACGAGGAGAACATGCAAACTCCACACGGAGATGCCCGAGGGTAGGATTGAACCCTGGTCTCGTTACAATTAACAAACAAACATAGTTACATAGTTTTTTTTTTAAAAAAAGTAAATAAACTGAGGTATATTTCTTGATGGGTGTGAAATAAATGCTAATGTTGTTTAACGTGACGTTCGATGCTGACCTTCTCAATGTTGGGGTGGTAAGATATGACGTTGCGATTCACTCTAGGCTCTCATTTGTGACCCATATTGATTTTTTTTTTTTTAATGTATTCATGGTTAGCTTAGCATGGGGATTGCATGCTGGATAAAGCGCCTGCAGGTAAAGTCAAAGCACGTCAACGCGGATGTGTTGCATATTTTAATGAACTCATTAGAATGTTTTTTTTTTTTAATGTGATGTTTTACTTCAAACTCCCCAGGTATAAAATAAACTAAAGTTTAAATAATATTGAGATCACAATGACACTAATAAATAAATAACCTGAAAGAGCCGCATGCGGGTTTGCCTACCCCTGGCATAGATAGTCAAACAATGAAGACGACACAAGGACACGGAATGAAAATGAGCCATTTTGGGAGAAGTACAACTTTGAATTCGATCATTAAATGTCCACATTGTGTCCACTAGCATAATGGCTAATTACACTTTTATGAGCTGTTGCACTTTCTAATTCCCATCCTGATTAACATTTATTCTAACTTCACATTTGAATTCATTTCATTGTCAAACTGTCGTGTTTTTTTTTTTTTTTTTTGACAATTGCGATCCATCACTGCCTTGGGGCGTCATCTATAAAGCTTGCGTATGCGCAAAAAGTTGCGTACGCCATTTTCCACGCCAAGTATGGTACCTACAAAAACACAACTTAATGTGAGAATATGGGCACGGCGAAGCCACCTTTGTAGTAGGCGTGCACGCTAGTGGTGGGAAAAAACGTTCATTTCAGTGAACCGGATCATTCCGGTTCATTCAGTAAAATGATCCGGTCATTTCGGTTATTTTGGTCAATTGGTCATTAGACTGTGATCTCCCCCTGTGCGTAGACCCGGTCAGCCGGGTCGAGTCAGTCATGACTAGTGGTGTGTCGGTCATGAATGAACGGGTCAAAATACTTCTTTTTCGTGAACGGAATGAACGAGGTCACCGACAGTGTCGGTCAATCTCTCGGTCTCTGTCAGGTAACCCCACCCACCCGCAGAGCGAGGCGTGACGATAGGATAAAACAGGCAAGCATGCAGATAGTCCCGCCCTGCAAAAGGAACGGTGATTTTGGTTCATTGAGTTCATTGAGTTCATTGAGTTCATTGAGTTCATTGAGTTCATTGAGTTCATTTCGTTCATTTCGTTCATTTCGTTCATTTCGTTCATTTCGTTCATTTCGTTCATTTCGTTCATTTCAGTCAATTGGTCGTTAGACTGTGATCTCCCCCTGTGCGTAGAACCCGTCAGCCGGGTCGAGTCAGTCCGTTCACTCATGTTCACGTTCGTTCCGATTTAACAGCGCAACAACATGCGATTACGGATAGTCCCGCCCTGCAAAAGGAACGGTGATTTTGATTCATTTCGTTCATTTCGTTCATTTCGTTCATTTCGTTCATTTCGTTCATTTCGTTCCTTTTGGTCATTTCGTTCATTTCGTTCATTTCGTTCCTTTTGGTCATTTCGTTCATTTCGTTCATTTCGTTCCTTTTGGTCATTTCGTTCCTTTTGGTCATTTCGTTCCTTTTGGTCATTTCGTTCATTTCGTTCATTTCGTTCATTTCGTTCATTTCGTTCATTTCGTTCATTTCGTTCATTTCGTTCATTTTGTTCATTTCGTTCATTTCGTTCCTTTTGGTCATTTCGTTCCTTTTGGTCATTTCGTTCATTTCGTTCATTTCGTTCATTTCGTTCATTTCGTTCATTTCGTTCATTTCGTTCATTTCGTTCCTTTTGGTCATTTCGTTCATTTCGTTCATTTCGTTCATTTCGTTCATTTCGTTCATGTCGGTCATTTCGTTCATTTCGTTCATTTCGTTCATTTCTTTCATTTCGTTCATTTCGTTCCTTTTGGTCATTTCGTTCATTTCGTTCATTTCGTTCATTTCGTTCATTTCGTTCATTTCGTTCATTTCATTCATTTCGTTTATTTCTTTCATTTCGTTCATTTCGTTCATTTCGTTCATTTCGTTCATTTTGTTCATTTAGTTCATTTCGTTCATTTCGTTCATTTCATTCCTTTTGGTCATTTCATTCATTTCGTTTATTTCTTTCATTTCGTTCATTTCGTTCATTTTGTTCAGTTCGTTCATTTCGTTCATTTCGGTCATTTCGGTCATTTCGGTCAATTGGTCGTTAGACTGTGATCTCCCCCTGTGCGTAGACCCCGGTCGAGTGAATCCATTCACTCATGTTCATGTTCGTTCCGACTTAACAGTGCAACCACACACGATGACTAGTGGTGTGTCGGTCATGAACGAACGGGTCAAAAGAACTAGTTCTTTTTTGTGAACGGAATGAACGAGGTCACCGACAGTGTCGGTCAGGTAACCCCACCTGAACCGTAACTGACCGGACTGAACGGGTATTTCGGCGGCGGTGACCTCCTCTTTCATTCTGTTTACTAAAAAAACTCATTCTTTTGACCGGTTCGTTCATGACCGACACGCCACTAGTGATTGTAGGAAAATAGATGGACTATTAAATTGAGAGCTTTGCCTTTCGGCTCAGCTCCGTTTTCACCACAACGGATCGATGCTGAATCCGCATCACTGCAGATGCCGCACCAATCTGCAGATCCGAGTGGCAGGAATTAGTTTCCACTGTATGGGATCGTTTTTCCCAGATTGCCAGATGGGGTGGCTGGTTAGTTCAAGGCACACACAACTGGTAGGAGACTAACGCGAAGACCTCGGACACTTTGGAGGAGGACCAGGATGAAGGGAACAGGAAGGATACTTTCTGTTTGGGTTTGGTTCTGTATTCTGGTTCTTAGGCACTGTGCTGTGTTAGCTGCCAGGAGCTACGAGTTAATCCGCATCGGCGTATTTAGTCTTATTCCTCGCTGTGTCTCAGCACCAAGCCCTTTTGTTTGGCTTTCCGCCTCTGCCTATTCTTATTGTCTTTGGGATGAAGTGACTAATAATAAAAAATGCTACAAATAAATAAAACAAGATGTTGTGACTCGTGCAACCTGCTGCTGAACGTGATATTCACCATGTGGTCCGCCGACTTGTGGATGGTTCCTGCAGACGGAGCATTAGCGGGATTGTAGTATTATTATGTTTACATCAGTGCAGCCAAAATAAAGACGCTTCCTTTTGTGTCATGTGTCCTTTTTTTTGGAGACGATGATGACTTATTTGAGCAGCTTTCATACATTTTAATGTCATCTGATGTCGTTGGTTGAGTGTGGAATCAACGTGACTGTCTGTGAAAGCGTCTCCACGGGAATGTTTTTTTTGTTTTTTTTTTTAGTGCGCGTCAGGAATAATTGATCACGTCTAAATGTTGACAGCAAACAACACAAACAAACACAAACGCTCCAGAATGAGCCAGCGCATCATCGCCACATGGGAACCTCAAAGATGTTCCATATGTCAGCAAACTTTTCAGATCGTGACGGGTTCACAACCAAGGGCAAAAATTTCAACCTTTCACGATTTCACGGTAAATGACAAAAAAAAAAAAAAAAAAGTCTCATAATGTATTATTTCATAATGGGGGGTCACATCTTCCTTAGCATCTATTAAAAGGGGACCTGTTATGCTCATTTTGAGACCCTTTGTATTGAGTTTTGGACTCCAATAGAGCAGCTACACACCATAACTAGCACAGAAAGCTTTGCAGTTCTTCCAGAATCTGCACCTATTCATTTGTATTTTTGGGGGATTTTGTGATTCCCGCGAAAACGCAAATCTATTCCACGTAAATATGTGATATGTGTTGGATCCCCAATCCGATCCGGTAGTAGAGACTGGGCAGTCCGAAGTTTCTCAAGAAAAAAGGTTACTTCAAGATGCCTCTCAATGGTAAGTAGCTTTAGCATTTTAGCGTTTTCTAAAATTTGATTTCGTGATTCCCACAAAAACGCAAATCTATTCCACCTACATCTGGGATATGTGTTGGATCCCCAATCCGATCCGGAAGTAGAGACTGGGCAGTCCGAAGTTTCTCAAGAAAAACGGTTACTTCAAGATGTCTCTCAATGGTAAGTAGCTTTAGCATTTTAGCGTTTTCTAAAATTTGATTTCGTGATTCCCGCAAAAACGCAAATCTATTCCACCTACATCTGGGATATGTGTTGGATCCCCAATCCGATCCGGAAGTAGAGACTGGGCAGTCCGAAGTTTCTCAAGAAAAACGGTTACTTCAAGATGTCTCTCAATGGTAAGTAGCTTTAGCATTTTAGCGTTTTCTAAAATTTGATTTTGTGATTCTCGCAAAAACGCAAATCTATTCCACCTACATCTGGGATATGTGTTGGATCCCCAATCCGATCCGGAAGTAGAGACTGGACAGTCCCAAGTTTCTCAAGAAAAACGGTTACTTCAAGATGTCTCTCAATGGTAAGTAGCTTTAGCATTTTAGCGTTTTCTAAAATTTGATTTCGTGATTCCCGCGAAAACGCAAATCTATTCCACCTACATCTGGGATATGTGTTGGATCCCCAATCCGATCCGGAAGTAGAGACTGGGCAGTCCGAAGTTTCTCAAGAAAAACGGTGACTTCAAGATGTCTCTCAATGGTAAGTAGCTTTAGCATTTTAGCGTTTTCTAAAATTTGATTTCGTGATTCCCGCGAAAACGCAAATCTATTCCACCTACATCTGGGATATGTGTTGGATCCCCAATCCGATCCGGAAGTAGAGACTGGACAGTCCCAAGTTTCTCAAGAAAAACGGTTACTTCAAGATGCCTCTCAATGGTAAGTAGCTTTAGCATTTTAGCATTTTCTAAAATTTGATTTCGTGATTCCCGCAAAAACGCAAATCTATTCCACCTACATCTGGGATATGTGTTGGATCCCCAATCCGATCCGGAAGTAGAGACTGGACAGTCCCAAGTTTCTCAAGAAAAACGGTTACTTCAAGATGCCTCTCAATGGTAAGTAGCTTTAGCATTTTAGCGTTTTCTAAAATTTTATTTTGTGATTCCCGCGAAAACGCAAATCTATTCCACCTACATCTGTGATATGTGTTGGATCCCCAATCCGATCCGGAAGTAGAAACTGGACAGTCCCAAGTTTCTCAAGAAAAAAGGTTACTTCAAGATGTCTCTCAATGGTAAGTAGCTTTAGCATTTTAGCGTTTTCTAAAATTTGATTTCGTGATTCCCGCGAAAACGCAAATCTATTCCACCTACATCTGGGATATGTGTTGGATCCCCAATCCGATCCGGAAGTAGAGACTGGGCAGTCCGAAGTTTCTCAAGAAAAACGGTGACTTCAAGATGTCTCTCAATGGTAAGTAGCTTTAGCATTTTAGCGTTTTCTAAAATTTGATTTCGTGATTCCCGCGAAAACGCAAATCTATTCCACCTACATCTGGGATATGTGTTGGATCCCCAATCCGATCCGGAAGTAGAGACTGGACAGTCCCAAGTTTCTCAAGAAAAACGGTTACTTCAAGATGCCTCTCAATGGTAAGTAGCTTTAGCATTTTAGCATTTTCTAAAATTTGATTTCGTGATTCCCGCAAAAACGCAAATCTATTCCACCTACATCTGGGATATGTGTTGGATCCCCAATCCGATCCGGAAGTAGAGACTGGACAGTCCCAAGTTTCTCAAGAAAAACGGTTACTTCAAGATGCCTCTCAATGGTAAGTAGCTTTAGCATTTTAGCGTTTTCTAAAATTTTATTTTGTGATTCCCGCGAAAACGCAAATCTATTCCACCTACATCTGTGATATGTGTTGGATCCCCAATCCGATCCGGAAGTAGAAACTGGACAGTCCCAAGTTTCTCAAGAAAAAAGGTTACTTCAAGATGTCTCTCAATGGTAAGTAGCTTTAGCATTTTAGCGTTTTCTAAAATTTGATTTCGTGATTCCCGCGAAAACGCAAATCTATTCCACCTACATCTGGGATATGTGTTGGATCCCCAATCCGATCCGGAAGTAGAGACTGGACAGTCCCAAGTTTCTCAAGAAAAACGGTTACTTCAAGATGTCTCTCAATGGTAAGTAGCTTTAGCATTTTAGCGTTTTCTAAAATTTGATTTCGTGATTCCCGCAAAAACGCAAATCTATTGCACCTACATCTGGGATATGTGTTGGATCCCCAATCCGATCCGGAAGTAGAGACTGGACGGTCCCAGGTTTCTCAAGAAAAACGATTACTTCAAGATGTCTCTCAATGGTAAGTAGCTTTTTAGCGTTTTCTAAAATTTGAGTAGGGCCATTACTGACTTACAAAAAATAAACACAGTTAGGACACTGGTCAACTGGTACTTCCTGCTTGTTTTTCAGACTCTTCCACACCACCGAGTAACGTTGGAAAGTGTAGGGCTTCAGCAAGGCCCCTTGTCCCCAAAACAGTCCAGTATTGACAGATTAAAATGCATTTGTTTTGCTGGTAGGGAATCAGGAACTCCAACCACTTGTGACTGATGGTTTAGGAATTGGAAATAAATGTGGTTTTCCTTCACCTGGCATTGATAGCAACATAAACAGAGAAGCTCATCTGGCCTACAGCCATGCCCATATAAGGAAATCCGCTCCTCTGTGACATCAAAAAACGACAGTTCCACATTTATAGGTCAGAAAATGGGGAAATATCACCTGACAAAAAATTTAAAAAATATAATAAAAACATAAAAAAAATAAAAAATAAAAATAAAAATAAAAAATAAAAATAAAAATAAAAATAAAAATAAAAATAAAAATAAAAATAAAAATAAAAATAAAAATAAAAATAAAAATAAAAATAAAAAATAACAAAATAACAAAATAACAAAATAACAAAATAACAAAATAAAAAACTATATTAGGAAAGCAGGAAGTGAACAAATGTAACTGTTACTGATTGTAAAAGTACCAGATAGAGGGGTAGGATTTAATAAGCTTTGCTTCTTCCTACTCCTTTTGGACATGTGGAACTGCGAACTGATTATGGGATGCATTCAATTGTAATCTGATGCATGTTCAAATGAAATAAAACCATTACCATTACGAAGTGACAGTGGAGGTGTGTAGCGTGCATTGTAGGGAAACTTTAACGCATGTTCACACAAAGTTTAGTTCAAATTGTAATTGTAAGCCTTTTTTGTGTTGTTTATGTTGGTATGATTGTTTAGATATTTCGGTTATCACAAAATCAAACCATTGGTGTCAAAGTGAAAGCTCAATTTTTTTTTCACAAAAAGCTATTAGTCGGGAACTGATATTTTCCTGAAACTTACCCATGTTCTACTTCTGATTTCTGAAGAACGGTGAAAGGTTAAAACGAGCTTTTTGAGTCTAATCTCCATGTTTACAGTAAATAACCACAGAATATAATATTCTGTATGCCTTGAAAAAAACGTCAATAATGGCCAACACTGGAGGGGTTGTGTTATGAAAAACAGCTACTTGACAAAGTAGATGTAAATGGAGTTTGTGCACGCCTGGAGGTAAGAAGGACTTGAACAAAAGAATGTGACCAAGTGTACCAAATGATGGGACTATTGTTCTGATGATGACCATGCACTCCATATTGGCATCGCTACGGTTCATATGCTAACTTGTATGAAATGTCAAGCTGCAAAAGAATAACTCTTAAAAAGCTACAGGAGAGGTGCTGCCAGCACACATCCTCTATTCTTCCCAGGCGGCGTTCCCGGAGTGCTCAGACGACAGCGGGATAATAAACGTTGCTTTTTCATGTGCCGCCTTTTGAATAACGCACAGAGAGACGACACGGAGACGCTATGTTGCGTCTTTATCAGCCATCTTATCTCCACGCCACATCAAAACGCTGCTGTCTGGACCTCGCCAACAATAAAAACAAACATGGAGTATCACAGTGGTGTGTGTGTGTGTGTGTGTGTGTGTGTGTATCCACCTCGCAAGTGCAACAAAAAGGATAGAGTGATAGAGAGCGACATATTGTCAGCTGCAGATGGGGCAGGCAGCGTCTTATCGGGGTGTGGCTATGCATGTGAGTCACAGTGCAGTCGTTGTGTACTTGTGTGTACTTGTGTGTACTTGTGTGTACTTGTGTGTACTTGTGTGTACTTGTGTGTACTTGTGTGTTGGTATTCATACACGTACCTGTTTTCCTTGATTGCTAACATCATCCTAAACACACACAAATATACCTCATCCTGCATAGACACCACATATACTGGCAGTGGAGGCTCATCTGGTATTGATTAGGTCACTTTCAATGAATGACATGTCCATCCATCCATCCATCCAACCACCATCCATCCATCATCCATCTTCCATCCATGCACTCATCCAACCACCATTCATCCAGCCATCATCCATCCATCCATCATCTATCATCATCCATCCGTGCACTCATCATCCATCCATCATCCATCCATGCACTCATCCAACCACCATCCATCCATCTATCCATCCATCCATCCATCCATCCATGCACTCATCCAACCACCATCCATCCATTCATCCATTCATCCATTCATCCATTCATCCATCCATCCATCCATCATTCATTGATCAATCCATTCATCATCTATCCATCATCCATCCATTCATCCATCCATCCATCCATCATCTATCATCATCCATCCATGCAGTCATCCAACCACCATCCATCCATTCATCCATCCATCATCCATCCATTCGTCCATCGATCCATCCATCAACCATCCATCAATCCATCCATCATCATCTAGCCATCATCCATCTATCCATCCATCCATCATCTACCCATCATCCATCTATCCATCATCCATCCATGCACTCATCCAACCACCATCCATCCATCCATCATCCATCCATCCATCCAGCCAGCCATCCATCCATCCATCCATCCATCCATCCATCCATCCATCATCTATCATCATCCATCCATCCATCCATCCATCCATCCATCATCTATCATCATCCATCCATCATCTATCATCATCCATCCATGCACTCATGCAACCACCATCCATCGATCCATCCATCATTCATTGATCAATCCATTCATTATCTATCCATCATCCATCCATCCATTCATCCATCCATTCATCATCCATCAATCCATCCATCCATCATCTATCATCATCCATCCATGCACTCATCCAACCACCATCCATTCATCCATCCATCCATCAACCATCCATCAATCCATCCATCCATCCATCCATCATCTACCCATCATCCATCCATGCACTCATCCAACCACTATCCATCCATCCATCATCCATCCATCTATCAATCCATCCATCTGTCCATCCATCCATCATCTATCATCATCCATCCATGCACTCATCCAACCACCATCCATCCATTCATCCATCCATCATCCATCTATCCATCATTCATCCATGCCCTCATCCAACCACCATCCATCCATTATCATCCATCTATCCATCATTCATCCATGCCCTCATCCAACCACCATCCACCATCCATCCATCCATCCATCCATCCATCCATCCATCCATCCATCCATCATCCTTGCTTCAGCAATGTTGTTGTTCCTGCCAGACATTGGGATGCATGTATCCATGTTGTCGACATCCACATCCTTCGCCCTTTGATTCTCTTCCTCTTTTATCCGCTGCCGTGGCATCAGGCCTGCATGGAATGTGGAGCCCAGTCACAATCATCCAAATCATCAATTCAGCAGATCATTGCCGACATATCCAAACACTTTTCCATCAATTTGTTTCATCATTCTTTACTTCCTTAATGTTTAGGGCTAGGGTTAGGTTTAGGGTTAGGATTAGGGTTAGGGCTAGGGTTAGGGTTAACCCTAGTTTACCTCCAATTTTTCAACATTTTTAAACGGACTTCCTTATCCCTCCCATCACTTCCATGCTGAGTGTTAAAGATGTTCATTGTCTCAGGAACATTTCAGCTGACCCTTTGGTGTTCCACTTGCCAACAGGTATCATCAGAAGCACGGTCATGTGTTCAATGCCGTCCGCAACACACTTTATGAACTTGTCATGTTGTGTTTGATTGGGCTCTGCTGGAGCACGCTCAGATGGTGTTTGGACTCCAAGTGACTCATCAGTCTTCTTTGTCAACAACAGCACCAGAAGAGCTTGGTCTCAGCTTGATTGCCATTTATTTTTCAGACAGTCGCTCTCTTTCTCCCCACGATGTCATTACGACTGCAGTCGCCGCACAGAATGAAGTCCATATCGTGTCCATTTCAAGTTCACGTCGACTAAGCACAAGTGACGAGAGGTTGTCAATATGTGTCATGTGATTTTTAGAATATTCCACTCTACTCTGAACTTAACGAGATGAATATTTACATGGAATACACGGGAAACAAATATACTTATCTATGTTTATTTTCTCTTATTATTGCATTATTTTTGTGCACCAGAAAAATCAACAGAATAAAATATATACCTCCAGCCATCTTTCTTCACTGATGGGGTTCTTCTGACACCATTTTGACTGGTCTTTGTTTTTATGCTTTGAAACGATACAATCGTGGCTCAGGAGAGCCCTGCAACATTTTGGTGTCAGAAGTGGGATGGCAATTTGGATAAAGAGTGCTTGACAGTCCCAGTGACCAGTCAACTGAATCTGGCTGCAACCTGGACCTGGTTTTTCCACCACTACATTTTGGTGTCAGAAGTGGGATCACGCGTCGTATGAAGAGTGCTCGCCATCCAAAACTCACCGAACTACAGTCTCAGTGACGAGTGAAATGACTGATTTCTGCCTGTAGCTGAGTAGAGACCCTCCACATTTTGGTGTCAGAAGTGGGATGACAATTTGGATAAAAGAGTGCTTGCCATCCATTTGACGACAGTCCCAGTGACCAGTCAAATGAATCTGATTACTACCTGGACCTGGTTTTACCACCACCACATTTTGGTGTCAGAAGTGGGATGACAATTTTGATAAAGAATGATTGCCATCCATTTGACGACAGTCCCAGTGACCAGTCAACTGAATCTGACTGCTACCTGGACCTGGTTTTTTCACCACCACATTTTGGTGTCAGAAGTGGGATCACGAGTCGTATGAAGAGTGCTCACCATCCAAAACTCACTGAACTACAGTCTCAGCGACGAGTGAAATGACTGATTTCTGCCTGTAGCTGGGTAGAGACCCTCCACATTTTGGTGTCAGAAGTGGGATGACAATTTGGATAAAAGCTTGCCATCCATTTGACGACAGTCCCAGTGACCAGTCAACTGAATCTGACTACTACCTGGACCTGGTTTTTCCACCACCACATTTTGGTGTCAGAAGTGGGATGACAATTTTGATAAAGAATGATTGCCATCCATTTGACTACAGTCCCAGTAACCAGTCAACTGAATCTGACTGCTACCTGGACCTGGTTTTTCCACCACTACATTTTGGTGTCAGAAGTGGGATCACGAGTCGTATGAAGAGTGCTCGCCATCCAAAACTCACCGAACTACAGTCTCAGTGACGAGTGAAATGACTGATTTCTGCCTGTAGCTGGGTAGAGACCCTCCACATCTTGGTGTCAGAAGTGGGATGGCAATTTGGATAAAGAGTGCATGCCATCCATTTGACGACAGTCCCAGTGACCAGTCAAATGAATCTGATTACTACCTGGACCTGGTTTTACCACCACCACATTTTGGTGTCAGAAGTGGGATGACAATTTTGATAAAGAATGATTGCCATCCATTTGACGACAGTCCCAGTGACCAGTCAACTGAATCTGACTGCTACCTGGACCTGTTTTTTTCACCACCACATTTTGGTGTCAGAAGTGGGATCACGAGTCGTATGAAGAGTGCTCACCATCCAAAGCTCACCGAACTACAGTCTCAGCGACAAGTGAAATGACTGATTTCTGCCTGTAGCTGGGTAGAGACCCTCCACATTTTGGTGTCAGAAGTGGGATGACAATTTGGATAAAAGCTTGCCATCCATTTGACGACAGTCCCAGTGACCAGTCAACTGAATCTGACTACTACCTGGACCTGGTTTTTCCACCACCACATTTTGGTGTCAGAAGTGGGATGACAATTTTGATAAAGAATGATTGCCATCCATTTGACTACAGTCCCAGTAACCAGTCAACTGAATCTGACTGCTACCTGGACCTGGTTTTTCCACCACTACATTTTGGTGTCAGAAGTGGGATCACGAGTCGTATGAAGAGCGCTCGCCATCCCAAACTCACCGAACTACAGTCTCAGTGACGAGTGAAATGACTGATTTCTGCCTGTAGCTGGGTAGAGACCCTCCACATTTTGGTGTCAGAAGTGGGATGGCAATTTGGATAAAGAGTGCATGCCATCCATTTGACGACAGTCCAAGTGACCAGTCAACTGAATCTGACTACTACCTGGAGATGACTATACCGCCACCACATTTTGGTGTCAGAAGTGGGATGGCAATTTGGATAAAAGGTGCTTGCCATCCATTTGACCGCCATCCAAAGCTCACCGGACTACAGTCTCAGTGACGAGTGAAATGACTGACTTCTGCCTGTAGCTGGGTAGAGACCCTCCACATCTTGGTGTCAGAAGTGGGATGACAATTTGGATAAAGGGTGCTTGCCATCCATTTTACTACAGTCCCAGTGACTAGTCAACTGAATCTGACTGCTACCTGGAGCTGACTATACCACCACCAACTTTTGGTGTCAGAAGTGGGATGGTAATTTGGATAACCGCCATTTGGATAACCGCCATCCAAAGCTCACCGGACTAAAGTCTCAGTGACGAGTGAAATGACTGACTTTTGCCTTTAGCTGGGTAGAGACCCTCCACATTTTGGTGTCAGAAGTGGGATGGCAATTTGGATAAAAGAGTGCTTGCCATCCATTTGACGACAGTCCCAGTGACCAGTCAACTGAATCTGACTGCTACCTGGACCTGGTTTTTCCATCACCACATTTTGGTGTCAGAAGTGGGATCACGAGTCATATGAAGAGTCCTCGCCATCCAAAACTCACCGAACTACAGACTCAGCGACGAGTGAAATGCCTGTAGCTGGGTAGAGACCCTCCACATTTTGGTGTCAGAAGTGGGATGACAATTTGAGTGCTCACTACATCCATCCATCCATGTGTCTGCTTTTAATATGTCCTCTTCATGATGATGCTGTGATGGCCCAAATAAAATGCATTTCCTTGTTCCTGTGTGTGTGTGTGTGTGTGTGCAGGTCACATGTTGTGCGTCCACGTGGTCACACGGTGACTAAAGAAGCTTGCAGCCTTTCAGCTGAAATCCGAGCAGACAAGCGTATGCAATGCATGCAGCCTTGTTTTCCTCGCCTTGTTTCCTCTTTTTTTTTTCATCTCACAGCATCTGTTTGCGTCCTCCCACCAGCACCCCCCCACCCTTCATCCGCACACACCCCCTCCCCGTATTGCTTTGTGGTGTTCCCTGGTTACCAGGCGGCCTCAGTGTGAAGCCTCTCTCTTTGCTTCCTGCAGGAATATGTTTCACTGTCACATAGTGAGAGCGCACGTATCGAAATGTTGGCATGTGCACGGTGTGCTCATGCACACTGATCACAGTGTTTGGGCGGGGGGAGGGAGTTTTGTGTGGGGGGGGGTGTTGAGAACAGAAATTGAGGAGTCAAAGTGAAAACTGCAGGCAGTCGTGCACGTTGCGTGCATGCAAAAAGAGCCTGGCAGTGTTACACAAATGTGCTTAATAAATAAGACATACTTTCAAGTTGTTGTTGTTGTTGTTGTCGTGTGCACGGGAGGCGCACTTATCCCCCCTCCTCACCCCCCCCCCCTCCCCCTCCACCCCCCCATCTCCAACCCACCTCCTTGTCGTCATGTAAACTGCAAACAAACGTGTTCATCTTTTGCTTTTCTTTTTAACCTGCATGACACTCAACTCCAGCAAAGTCAAACATCTCTTTTAGTTTGGAGCTACAAAATACTCCCGCATTATTAAAATCACCCCCCCCCCACACACACACATAAGTTTTCATTTATTTTATTTAAAAATACAATTTTCACATATTTGATATGATCCTCTCCTCAGTTTGTTGTTATTGTATTAGCATGGCTAACATTGTAAACCTTATATGTACACAATATAGTAATGGTAATGGTTTTGGGACGTGACAAAAAATATAAAAAAAATAAAAAATATAAAAAAATTAAAAAATTAAAATTTTCAAATAATAATTCATTCATTCATTCATTCATTTTCTAGAGAGGCGGGGTACACCCTGTGACTGATGGCCAGCCAATCACAGGGCACATATAGACAAACAACCATTCACACTCACATTCATACCTATGGACAATTTGGAGTCGCTAATTAACCTAGCATGTTTTTGGAATGTGGGAAGAAACCGTAGTACCCGGAGAAAACCCACGCATGCACGGGGAGAACATGCAAACTCCACACGGATATGCCCGAGGGTGGAATCGAACCTGGGTCTCCTAGCTGTGAAGTCTGCAGTGCAGCCCCAACATTGAAATTATTGAAACACTGAAAGACAGGAAGCAGAACTGGAAGTAGCAGAGATAAGGATGCTGAGGTTCTCATTGAGAGTGACCAGGATGGATAGGATCAGGAAGACAGTATATCAGAGGGACATTACATGTTTGAGACTTTGGAGATAAAGTCAGAGAGGCCAAACTGAGATGTTTTATGAGGATGTTTATGGATGTTGTGAAGGAGAACAGATGCAGAAGACATCGTTGGACGGAGGCGGTTGATTTGCTGTGGCGAAATCCCCAAAAAGAAAGAAGAAGAAACCTTATATGTACACAAAATAGTAACGATAATGGTTTTATTTCATTTGAACATGCATCAGATTACAATTGAATGCATCCCATAATCAGTTCAATAATTTCAAGCAGTAGAAAATGAATGAATGAATGAAAGGAAGTGGCCATTGACTGTTCTCCATCACACGTGTGTCACGCGTGGAGTCCAAACCTGAGTTAGCGTAACCTAGCGCCGGCTGTGTCGAAGCAAAACGAAATGTAAAAGAAGTAAAACAGACGAATGAGCGTCGTAAAAAAAGAAAGCCCCCCGACGCCATTCATCACTGGGACACTAACATTTACATCAAATCATATATTTATTCATATTTATATTTCTACACCGCTACCACTTGTCAACAAATCACTTGGTGAATATTTAGCATGCGTTTAATGACGCTTTTTATTTCATGGCGGCTTCGGCTTGTGATGGTTTATTTCCAGGAAAATCAATGGTGACTTCACTGACTTGGACCGTCGTCCATGGATCAACCGACCGACGTAAACAAGACGTCACAGGCATCGACGTGACCGGGACGCCCAGATGTCGGTAATAAACATGGCGCTGGATGTCCGCAGATGTCGTCTATCGGGATGCGTGTTGACATCACATTGTCCTGACTGTGTGGCTTACATGCTAATTAATTCATTTAAAGCAATTAAATTTCAATGTGGGCGGCACGGTGGTCGAGTGGTTAGCGCGCAGACCTCACAGCTAGGACACCAGGGTTCAATTCCACCCTCGGTCATCCCTGTGTGGAGTTTGCATGTTCTCCCCGTGCATGCGTGGGTTTTCTCCGGGTACTCCGGTTTCCTCCCACATTCCAAAAACATGCTAGGTTAATTAGCGACTCCAAATTGTCCATAGGTATGAATGTGAGTGTGAATGGTTGTTTGTCTATATGTGCCCTGTGATTGGCTGGCAATCAGTCCAGGGTGTACCCCGCCTCTCGCCCGAAGACAGCTGGGATAGGCTCCAGCACCCACCGCGACCCTCGTGAGGAAAAAGCAGTAGAAAATGAATGAATGAATGAAATTTCAATGTATTTTTATATGAATGAATAATTGATTTGTTATAAATGTAATTATTCATTTAAATGAATATTTACGTCATTGTATGTCAATATTACGTCATTGTATGGTCATATCACCTCGGACTTTGGGACGTGACAAAAAATAAAACATTTAAAAAAAATATTAAAAAATTTAAAAAAATTAAAAAATTTAAAAAATAATTAAAAAATAATTAAAAAAAAAAAAAAAATTCATTCTTTCATTTTCTACCGCTTATCCTCACAAGGGTGCCTATCCCAGCTGTCTTCGGGCGAGAGGCGGGATACACCCTGTGACTGGTGGCCAGCCAATCACAGGGCACATATAGACAAACAACCATTCACACTCACATTCATACCTATGGACAATTTGGAGTCGCTAATTAACATAGCATGTTTTTGGAATGTGGGAGGAGAAAACCCACGCATGCACGGGGAGAACATGCAAACTCCACACGGAGATGCCCGAGGGTGGAATTGAACTCGGGTCTCCTAGCTGTGAGGTCTGTGCGCTAACCACTCGACCATTGACATTATTGAAACATTGAAACACTGAAAGATGGGAAGCAGAACTGGAAGTAGCAGAGATGAGGATGCCGAAGTTCTCATTGGGAGTGACCAGGATGGATAGGATCAGGAACATAGTACATCAGAGGGAAATTACATGTTTGAGACCTTGGAGATGAAGTCAGAGAGGCCAGACTGAGATGTTTTATGAGGATGTTTATGGATGGAGGCGGTTGATTTGCTGTGGCGAAATCCCAAAAAGAAAGAAGAAGAAGTTTAAATTCTCATGAATGTTTATTCGCCATTGCGTGCCTGCTGGCTATAACTTCAACTTTAGCGATACGATAGCTTCTTTTCTTTGTTGTTGCGGTAATACATTTATATGCAGATGAATACAGACGTGAAAGAAAGCCCCGCGTTCAAAACCATGCAGCAAATATTCTCCTCCCTTGAAGGAAGAAGTCAAATTGGCCGCGACATGACTCAAGTTTTACTTTCGCTGCCGCCGCTGCTGATGCTTCTTGTTTAAACTTTTAACGCTCATTGCTTTTAATAGCATTTTTGATTGGTCACCAGACGCAGCAGCACATTTCAAAGTCTCGGAAAAAAAATAAAAAATTGAAGGGAAACTTTGTGAAAGAGTTTTAACCTGTGTCTTAAAGCAGGGGTCTCAAACTCAATTTACCTGGGGGCCACTGGAGCTAGGGTCTGGGCGAGGCTAGGCCGCATCAAGTCCCCCCCCCCCCAAAAAAAATGCATTTATTAAAAACAAAAAAATAGACTAACTTTTTCAGTGCTTTGGTTCCGATTTTCTACAATAAAAGCTCTGATAAAACATTCCACTGTTCTCAAATATCTTAATTTTTATTTTTCTGCACAAAATAAGATGAAAAATAAATAAACAAATCAAGAATAAAGAAAATCAATCAGTAATAAATAAATATAATAATAATAATAAAACAGCAAATAATAAAAACTTAAGAAACCACATATAGTTGGTGGGTAGACAAATGATTTTTTTCAGATTAAAATGAACAAAGCATTATTAGAGCCCTGTAGACATGACAAAACACGACTATAGTCACATTTATACTCTTTTTATTTACAACATATTGCGCAACTGCAGGGTCTTGAGACACATGCTAACTCGCAAACTAGAGAGCTAGCGACCTAAACGGTATAGCCTTCAAGTTATTTCCTTTAAACTTAAATAGCTAAAAACTTACCACTTCCACACGGATAGGGAGGACAACTATTAACAGTTATTTAACCTTTAACATGAACATTAATCAAACGTAATCATTTTTTCTGGGTACATGATACCATACAGCAGGGGTCTCAAATACGCGGCCCGCGGACCAAATGTGGCCCGCAGGACACTAGTTTGAGGCCCCCGCCTTGATATGAAAGTTTAATGTTAGTGCGGCCCGTGCAAGTTTGATATGGATGCTGTATGGTATCATGTACCCAGAAAAAATTATTACGTTTGATTAATGTTCATGTTAAAGGTTAAATAACTGTTAATAGTTATCCTCGCTATCTGTGTGGAAGTGGTAAGTTTTTGGCTATTTAAGTCGTGTTTTGTCATGTCTACAGGGCTCTAATAATGCTTTGTTCATTTTAATCTGAAAAAAATCATTTGTCTACCCACCAAAGTTTTTATTATTTGCCGTTTTATTATTATTATTATTATATTTATTTATTACTGATTGATTGATTTTCTTTATTCTTGATTTGTTTATTTATTTTTCATCTTATTTTGTGTAGAAAAATATAAAGTAAGATATTTGAGAACAGTGGAATGTTTTATCAGAGCTTTTCTTGTAGAAAATAGAAACCAAAACAAAGTTTATTCATTTTTCTGTTTTTAATAAATGCGTTTTTTTTTTTTTTTTAAAAACCTGATGCGGCCCAGCCTCGCCCAGACCCTACGCTCCAGTGGCCCCCAGGTAAATTGAGTTTGAGACCCCTTCCATACAGCATCCATATCAAACTTGCGCGGGCCGCACTAACATTAAACTTTCATATCAAGGCGCGGGGGCCTCAAACTAGTGTCTTGCGGGCCACATTTGGCCCGCGGGCCGCGTGTTTGAGACCCCTGTCTTAAAGTAAACGAAGAAGCAATGATAAATTCACCGTCATCGCGGCGACAGAAAACAACCACGACTTCAATCATTAAAAGTTAATACAGCCCAGAGTCGGGACGTCCAATGTTATTGCAGACCTGCCAACATGTATGAATTTGTTGTACTCGACATGCAATGTGACTCTTGAATATGCTAGCATGCTTCACTGCTCTCCATTGCTTTCAGTTTCCACTTCAATCCGACATATAAATAGACATCAGTTTCCCAATAGCATTTGGGACATGAGAGAAAATAATGAGATCCACTGATAGAACCCCAAAGGCTATGAATGCTTTATTTCATTTCGGGATCTTTTTTTTTTTACCATCGTCTTGTTTTCCTCACCTCTGATGTCTGACGCTTCCTTTTTCTTCTCATGTCATATCAGAAACGCGTTTGTAGCTCGGTGGCTTTCACTGTGCGATCCGTAAACGGAAACACGATCGCTTCTATGGACGTGCAGAGATGTGTCGACATCCGGTCTTGACTGCCGATGTGGAATCGACATCATCCGTACGTGTCAGGCAATGTGAGTTCAAGTCAGCGTGTGGAATATATCACCTCCACAAAATCGAATCCGAGGTCCGAGTCACAAGGGTAGCAGCCTCCCAGTGGATCCCGAGTCATTCCGACGCCAGTTGAGAGACATGGTTTTCTACAATGTGTCCTGGGTCCTACCAGGCTCCAGGTCCAGGGATAGGCTCCAGCATACCCTTGTGACCCCAGTGAGGATAAGTATGGTAATGGTTTTATTTCATTTGAACATGCATCAGATTACAATTGAATGCATCCCATAATCAGTTCCCAGTTCCACATGTCCAAAAGGAGTAGGAAGAAGCAAAGCTTATTAAATCCTACCCCTCCATCTGGTACTTTTACAATCACTAACTGTTACATTTGTTCACTTCCTGCTTTCCTAATATAATTTAATTTAAATTTAATTTAAATGTAATTAATTTTTTTTAATTTATTTGACAATTTTTTATAATTTTTTTTTTTTTTTTCACGTACCAAAGTATGAGGTGATATGAGCATCCAATGCCATAATGGGTACCATAGTAAGTGTCAATATAGTGATATATATAGCACATCATGACTGGTTCAAGACTCTTCATCCTTGTATTTGACAAATTTATTTTATTCATTAATTTATTTTATTAATTTTTATTAATTTATTTTTAGTTTTTAAACATTTTTTAATTTTTTTTTATTTTGTCATGTACCAAAGTATGAGGTGATATGACCATCCAATGCCATAATGGGTACCATAGTAAGTGTCAATATAGTGATATATATAGCACATCATGACTGGTTCAAGACTCTTCATCCTTGTATTTAGCAAACATCAACTGCTTGTATTGTTTCTTGAACTGGCTCATCGTTGTGCATTGTTTGATTTCCTTACTCAATCCATTCCATAGTTTGATTCCACATACTGACAAAGTGGCAGAGAAGATGGATGGATGCGGTGGTAAACGACATTAAAAAAATCTGATTTGAACAAAAAAATCCTAATTGACTTTTGGACTGCAGCGTCGTGATCAAACCAAATCGAAATCAGACTTGACTTTGAAAATCCTTCATCAAGGTCGGCCCCAGATGATATAAACTCTATAAAACACAAAACAATACTGTTATAGTATCAACATAATGTTAAATGACCATGTATTGTTTGTTTTTTTTTTTGGAAAGACGGCATTTCTGCATTGGATGTTGGACTAAACACCGAGCATCCATTTCACATTTGTGCACATCGATCACATTTTAATGAGATCCTAAACACTATTGACCTTTACAATCCATAACAATAAATATGAAGCACGTTTCATTTGCTCTTCACGGACCTTGAAGGATATTTGATAGAATGCTTATATTGAATGCGGTAATGTGTACATAAATATTAGCATGGGGAAAAGCAGTCAAAAGTCAAATTTAGGGTACACACACACACACACACACACACACTGCTGTTTCACTGCGCCCCCCCTCCTCCACCCAAGCCCCATCCCCCCCCCCCCCCCCCCCAGGACACCTCGGCTCCTCTCTGAGCTCATAACTGCTTTAATTGAAGCCGTCATGGCCGTAATTGCGTTAATTAATCAAGACTCCTGCGGTGAAGTCTTGGTGGGGGGTGGGGTGGGGGGGGTGGGACGTGCCACGCTTATGTAAACAGCCCCAGATACGTGAGTCATGTGACTCAGCTGGGGTCGGAGGCTGACGGGTAACATGACCAGGAGCATGTAGACGTGTCACACAGAGCGTTACTGCTTTAGCACTGATTGGTGATTACACTGACACCATCGAGTGGATGCTGTGGGAACATTGTGGACCATTCTCCACTAACACGTTCCGCCATCCTGATGTTCAACGTACAGGCACACCGCCCCGTCACCTCTTGCATGGAGAGAAGCCTGGTGAGGTGGCTCGGGAATCTGGTCCGGATGCCTCCCCGGGGAGGTTTTCAGGGCATGTTCACACAGTAGTAGGCCTCGGGACACTTTGGAGAGACTATGTCTCTCAACTGGCCTGGGAACGCCTCAGGACTCGCTAGCAGGAGCTGGATGGAGTAGCTCTGGGCTTTCCTGCTTAGGCTGCTGGATGGATGGATGGATGGATGGATGGATGGATGGATGGATGATCCATTCCATGGATAGATGGATGGATGGATGGATGGTCCATTCCATGGATGGATGGATGGATGGTCCATTACATGGATGAATGGATGGATGGTCCATTCCATGGATGGATGGATGGATGGTCCATTCCATGGATAGAAGGATGGATAGATAGATGGATGGATGGATGGATAGGCGGATGGATGGATGGTCCATTCCATGGATAGAGGGATGATACATGGATGGATGAATGGATGGTCCATTGCATGGATGGATGGATGGATGAATGAATGGATGGTCCATTCCATAGATAGATGGATGGATACATGGATGGATGGGTGGATGGATGGATGGTCCATTCCATAGATAAATGGATGGTTACATGGATGGATGGATGGCTGAATGAATGAATGGATGGATGGTCCATTCCATGAATAGATGGATGGATATACGGATGGATGGATGGATGGATGGATGGATGGATGGTCCATTCTATGGATGAATGGTCCATTCCACGAATAGATGGATGGATACATGGATGGATGGATGGATGGATGGTCCATTCGATAGATAAATGGATGGATACATGGATGGATGGATTGATGGATGGATGGATGGATGGCTGAATGAATGGATGGATGGATGGTCCGTTCCACGAATAGATGGATGGATATATGGGTGGATGGATGGTCCATTCTATGGATAAATGGATAGATACATGGATGGAGGGACAGATGAATGGTCCATTCCATAGATAGATGAATGGATACATGGATGGATGGATGGATGTGTTTATGGTCCATTCATGGATCCATGGATGGATTAATGGTCCATTCCATTGATCGATGAATGAATGCATGGATTGATGGATGGTCCATTCCACGGATTGACGGCTGAATGCTGAAAACATCTGTAAAGGAATAACATATTTGCTCTTGAAAGCCCTCAAGGCAGGTCCACTAATGCACCCCCCCCCACCCCTCATATATTATAAACCCGCACACAGAGGAGACTAATGGTCATTAAGGGAGCGTCTAAATAAAAACCAGGGCAGAAATAGCAACGAGTAGGAAGCAAACCCACCACAGAGATGTCATCATGTCATTTCCAAAAGACAAAATGAGGCGTTTCAGACGCTTCTAAGACAGGATGGAGCTTTTAGTATAAAGGTGCACATTTTATTTGACTAATGGAAGCTTTCCGCCCTGCAAGATGAAGGGAGCGAGTCATTTTTGATTGTGGGGGGGGGGATGGAAAACTTCCATTGGGATGCATATGAAAAAAAAAGTAAAAATATTGTGATATTAAAAGAATGAGTCATTCGGGACTATTATGTTATATTGTAATAATTGTGGAGAAAGTGGAGTCCGTCATCCTCTCAGCTGCTGTGGCAAGGAGGAAGTGAGGGGTGGGCTTACGGTGTGAGAGGGTGGGGGTTCCTGAGCCAAGGAGGCGAGATAAACTAAACACTGTACCGCACCGTTGTCCTCTGACACACGGGCGCAATGACACCCTAAATTGAGTACGTCAAATTATGCTGATGTATTGCGGTGCTACGCTGGATTTTGGGGTGGGGTGGGTGGGGGTGGGGGGTTGCTCATGAGCCATGGCAACGCATTCATCAGTACAGGCTTTTTGCACAGCCTCGCCTTCATCCAAAGATTAGACACTGATACTGATACTACGGTTGGCCTGTGTTTACATACCAGATTAAACAATTACTTACCTAGTATAAAAAACACAAAGCATCTATGTAAGTTTGCATCTATGACAGTGGTTAAAAATGTTAACATGCTAACTGTTTGCGTGCCAACACCTAGCGTGATAACACTAAGCCTCTATGTAAGTTTGCTACTATGAAAGTGGTTAAAAACTTTTTTGCGTGATAACATTAAACATCTATGCAAGTGTAGGTGGTTAAAAATATTAACACGCTAATGTTAGCACGATATCACCTAACATGATAACAGGTTATTCATATGAATGTAGTTGAAAATGTTAACATGTTAATATTAGCATGATAACACCTAACATGATAACAGGTTATTCCTAGGAATGTGGTAAAAAATGTTAACACGCTAATGTTAGCATGATAACACCTAACATGATAACGGGTTATTCCTATGAATGTGGTTAAAAACGTTAACATGTCAATATTAGCATGCTAACACCTAACATGATAACAGGTTATTCCTACGAATCTACTTAAAAACATTAACATGCTAATATTAGCATGCTAACCTTTAACATGATAACAGGTTATTCCTAGGAATGTGGTTAAAAATGTTAACGCGGTAATGTTAGCATGATAACACCTAAAATGATAACAGGTTATTCATATGAATGTGGTTAAAAACGTTAACATGCTAATGTTAACATGATAACACCTAACATAACGGGTTATCCCAAGGTTAAAAATTTTAACACGCTAATGTTAACGTGATAACAACTAGCAGGATAACAGATTATTCCTACAAATGTAGTTAAAAACATTAACATGCTAATATTAGCATGCTAACACCTAACATGATAACAGGTTATTTTTAGGAATGTGGTTAAAATGTTAACATGTTAATATTAGCATGCTACCACCTAACATGATAACAGGTTATTTCTAAGAACATGGTAATATTACCATGCTAACACCTAACATGATAACAGGTTATTCCTAGGAATATGGTTAAAAACGTTACACTAATATTAGCATGCTAACACCTAACATGATAACAGGTTATTCCTCGGAATGTGGTTAAAAATGTTAACACGCTAATATTAGCATGCTAACACCTAACATGATAACAGGTTATTCCTAGGAACATGCTAATATTAGCATGCTAACACCTAAAATGATAACAGGTTATTCCTAGGAATGTGGTTAAAAACATTAACACACTAATATTAGCATGCTAACACCTAACATGATAACAGGTTATTCCTAGGAATGTGGTTAAAAATGTTAACACGCTAATATTAGCATGCTAACACCTAACATGATAACAGGTTATTCCTAGGAACATGCTAATATTAGCATGCTAACACCTAACATGATAACAGGTTATTCCTAGGAATGTGGTTAAAAATGTTAACACGCTAATGTTAGCATGATAACACCTAGCATGATAACAGGTTATTCCTATGAATGTGGTTAAAAATGTTAACATGCTAATGTTAGCATGATAACACCTAACATGATAACAGGTTATTCCTATGAATGTGGTTAAAAACGTTAACACGCTAATGTTAGCATGATAACAACAAACTTTACTTAAGCAGAAAGAAGGTCATTGTCATCTGAGCGTATTCTTAGCGTGTTTTCGTGTCAGTGAGGAGAAGCGGGAGGAGGAGGACGACTGGAGTTTGAGTGATAATGCGCTCCGTGTTGGCTGACCTTTCGGGGGAAGCGGAGCGAGCAGTCTGTCAGCGCGAGTCCATTTGGGACGCGAGCTGCGCTCTCATGAAGACGTCGCTTCGGAGAAAAAGGCGTTTTGAGAGCTTGCGGTGGCTCCGCATACATTTGTCGGTTTTCCAGCGTTATCACCCACCAGCAGCTCGGACCTTCGCCTCGTTTGCTTCCTCTTCCTCCTCGTCATTATCCATCACGTGAAAGCCGCCGTCTGCCCTTTAAGACGACGCCGTGGCATTCATCATGTTCGGGATGCGACCATCACGAGCTACTAAATAAACCTCAGCTCTGACAAATATGGCTGCAACTCCAGTTGCCGCTGACAGATGATGACAAGTTACAAACATCTCTTGTACCAAAAATAGCGAGTTACACACACGCACACAAGTACACACACGCACACACAGCATCCGCCCACAAGCGGCGGCAAGGAAAAGCGAGAAGGTGTCGAGCTCAGTGGAGAAAACAATGGAGGTGTTGATCATCCTTCTGTCGTCCCGTCACTTTCCACCTCCACACTTCACATTACGTTCTGATCGTTAGCAACACCTCCGGTGCCACAGCTAGCATAACATGACAGTTACTGCTGCTGTTATTCATACTTTATGGATGTATGGCATGCTGCATACTCCAAAAGTATTGGGACTGATACTGACATTGCTCTCAACTGAAAACACATTTCAGCTTTTATTTGCAGGTTTCATTTTTTTCATTTTAGTTGTATTTATTTATTATTTATAATATTTTACATTTGTTTTTATTTATTTTATTTTTATTGAGGTTTTTAAAAGTGCTAATATCACAAGAAACACGCAAATAAGTTGAAAGTCAGGTTGGGGAAAAAGTTTGAATATCATAAAAATAATATAAAGTGAAAAATAATGATAATAATAAATAAATACTACTTTAACAAGTACTTTAATAAATAAAGTAAATAAAAAACAATAAAGTAATTAAGTAAATAAATAATAATAATTAAATAATAAAGTAAATAATAAGGCAGGTTTAATTTTTTATGTAATTGTATTTATTTATTATTTATTTTATTTTGTATTCATTTTTATTTATTTTATTTTTATTGAGGTTTTTAAAAGTGCTAATATCACAAGAAACATGCAAATAAATTGAAAGTCAGGTTGGGGAAAAAGTTTGAACATCATAAAAATAATATAAAGTGAAAAGTAATGATAATAATAAATAATAAATAAACACTACTTTAATAAGTACTTTAACAAATAAAGTAAATAAGTAAATAAATAATAATAAAGTAATAAAGTAAATAGTAAATAAATAATAATAAATAAATAATAAGGCAGGTTTAATTTTTCATTTAATTGTATTTATTTATTATTTATTTTATTTTGTATTCATTTTTATTTATTTTATTTTTATTGAGGTTTTTAAAAGTGCTAATATCACAAGAAACACGCAAATAAATTGAAAGTCAGGTTGGGGGAAAAGTTTGAACATCATAAAAATAATATAAAGTGAAAAAAATAATGATAATAATAAATAATAAATAAATACTACTTTAATAAGTACTTTAGTAAATAAAGTAAATAAATAATAATAAAGTAATAAAGTAAATAATAAATAAATAATAAAGTAAATAAATAAAGTAAAAGTAAATAAAGTGCAAAGAGAAAATTTACTCAGAGAAATTTGGAATATTTGGAAAAATTCATGAAAAATTGCAAAAAAGTACTAGTATGCTCATAGCATTAGCATGCTGGCAATGCTAACATGCAAACATTAACAACCCATGAAAACGACAAAAACTGCTACGATGCTAATATTAGCATGCTAACAATGGTCACATGCTAATATTAACATGCTAACACCCAGCATGTCAGCATAGTCTACTGGGAAGATTTAATATCCCGGCCAAGTACTCTGACCATTTTTTGTATTTATATTTATTTATATAAATATATTTATTTATTTTGTATTTATATTTATTTATATAAATATATTTATTTATTTTGTATTTATATTTATTTATATAAGTATATATTTTTATTTTGTATTTATATTTATTTATATAAGTATATATATTTATTTTATATTTTTTTTATTTTTGTATAAATATTTTTTTTGTATTTATATGCACAAATGCCCAAAATGGTGCTCTCCAGCAATGCACCCCATCCACCAGTCCCAGCCTGGACTTGGTTTTACGTTGTTATTATTACTGTTATAAATATGCACATTAGCACTCAGTAAGGTCATGCATTCCCACAAAGAGGCGGGGTACACCCTGGACTGGTGGCCAGCCAATCACAGGCCACATATAAACAAAAGCTGAAAGCATCACTGAGGCCATCATTGACACCGCAACGCTTACTTGTTCTCTTTGGTGGACATGACCTCCAAGCCATCCAGCACCGAGTGAGAGACGAGCATGGAACATGTGCTCATCCTCCACAGGCGCCGCCGCAGCAACACAAGGTTACCTGATGGCTTTTATAGCGCTGGAAATAAAACTGTTGTCTTGATCCTTGAATGCAAAAAAAAAAAAAACGTAGGTAAGAACGCATGGAGAGCTTGATAAAAAGCTTTCAGTCAGCCCACTGGTGACATTGAACAGTCAGAGATGATGTATTAAATGAAGCTCCCACTTTGCTTCTTTTCACTTTTTTTTCACTCTCATCTTCTCAAATGTGATCCCGTCTGAAATGCCTGCAATATTTGGAAGTTTTTTTAAATCACAGCAAACGCCTGATATACGTATTCTCACTTTGCTCCAGGGCTTCGATGTCTTGGAAGCTCTTTGGTGGCTCTTTGATTTTTGTATTAGCATGCTAGCATTTTAGCTATTTTTTATTGGTAGACACATATATAAACACTTAGCGTTATTATGTTATGTGTTAAAATGCTAAGATAAGCATGTTACACCTACTATAGGAGTCCACAATTCAATACAAAGGGCCCAAAATTTGCATAATAGGTCAGGGCACTTCGCCTCACATCATGCTAGATATTAGCATGTTAGCATGCAAGCATTTATTTTTTATTGGTAGACACATATATGAACACTCATATTCTCAACTCATTAATGGCATTTTGCCTCACATCATGCTAGATATTAGCATGTTAGCATGCTAGCATTTTAGCTATTTTTTATTGGTAGACACATATATAAACACTTAGTGTTATTATGTTATTTTTAACTCATGTTTTTTTAACTCATTCATAGTAATATTGTTGCTTAATTTTAGTATAGCCAACATTCTCAACTCATTCAGGGCACTTCGCCTCACATCATGCTAGATATTAGCATGTTAGCATGCTAGCATTTTAGCTATTTTTATTGGTAGACACATATATAATTACTTTGCACAATAGGTCCAAATTTCTCAACTAATTCAGGGCTTTCCCCTCACATTATGCTAGATATTAGCATGTTAGCATGCTGGCATTTTAGCTATTTTTTTATTGGTAGACACATATATAAACACTTAGCGTTATTATGTTATTTTTAACTCATGTTTTTATTAACTCATTCATAGTAATATTGTTGCTTAATTTTAGTATAGCCAAAATTCTCACTCATGCTAGATATTAGCATGTTAGCATGCTAGCATTTTAGCTATTTTTATTGGTAGACACATATATAATTACTTTGCACAATAGGTCCAAATTTCTCAACTAATTCAGGGCTTTCCCCTCATATTATGCTCGATATTAGCATGTTAGCATGCTGGCATTTTAGCTATTTTTTATTGGTGGACACATATATAAACACTTAACGTTATTATGTTATTTTTAACTCATGTTTTTATTAACTCATTCATAGTAATATTGTTGCTTAATTTTAGTATAGCCAAAATTCTCACTCATGCTAGATATTAGCATGTTAGCATGCTAGCATTTTAGCTATTTTTATTGGTAGACACATATATAATTACTTTGCACAATAGGTCAAATATTCTCAACTAATTCAGGGCTTTCCCCTCATATTATGCTCGATATTAGCATGTTAGCATGCTGGCATTTTAGCTATTTTTTTATTGGTAGACACATATATAAACACTTAACGTTATTATGTTATTTTTAACTCGTGTTTTTATTAACTCATTCATAGTAATATTGTTGCTTAATTTTAGTATAGCCAAAATTCTCACTCATGCTAGATATTAGCATGTTAGCATGCTAGCATTTTAGCTATTTTTATTGGTAGACACATATATAATTACTTTGCACAATAGGTCAAATATTCTCAACTAATTCAGGGCTTTCCCCTCATATTATGCTCGATATTAGCATGTTAGCATGCTGGCATTTTAGCTATTTTTTATTGGTGGACACATATATAAACACTTACCGTTATTATGTTATTTTTAACTCATGTTTTTATTAACTCATTCATAGTAATATTGTTGCTTAATTTTAGTATAGCCAAAATTCTCACTCATGCTAGATATTAGCATGTTAGCATGCAAGCATTTATTTTTTATTGGTAGACACATATATAAACACATTATTATGGTATTTTTAACTCGTGTTTTTTTTACTCATTCATAGTAATATTATATTGTTGCTTAATTTTAGTATAGCCAAAATTCTCAACTCATTCAGGGCACTTCGCCTCACATCATGCTAGACATTAGCATGTTAGCATGCTAGCATTATAGCAATTTTTTATTGGTAGACACATATATAAACACTTAGCGTTATTATGTTATATGTTAACATGCTAATATAAGCATGTTATACCTACTATAGTAGTCCACAACTCAATACAAAGGGCCCAAAATTTGCACAATAGGTCCAAAATTCTCAACTAATTCAGGGCTTTCCCTCACATTATGCTAGATATTAGCATTTTAGCATGCTGGCATTTTAGCTAATTTTTTTTTGGTAGACATAGATAAACACTTAGCGTTATTGTAGTGTTTTCAACGGGGATGTTGGTGACACCAAGCTAAACCAGGAACGAAGACCCTGGAGTTCCACTAGAAAGTTAATTGTCTTCTTTTACAGATATGTCTGTGTGTGTTCGCGCGTGGTGAAAACTGCAACAGAAAAGGTGCATCTCAACATCTTGAGTGGCTGCTACATTAAAATACCCCAAGCCCAATCAATCACAAAAAAACGATATCCAAATATACCAAAATAAATCACAATGCAGTCAAACTCACGGCATTCCTGCGTGATAACTCAACCTGGGTAACATCCACAACCTTCCGTGCAGTCTCAATGAGCGATCTCCTTCCTCGCGATATCCGGAAGTGAACCGGAAGTGCATCTCCGAAAACCGGAAGTGGACCGCGGCGATAACATTTTTTAATACGAATTTGTATAAACCATTAATTACTTGCCTAAACAACTTTTAATCACTTCTAGTAAAATACCCACCCTTAACATTGCTTATTTAAACCCATTAACTTATATTCGGAAAATTGCCTCAAGGGCAGCACAGTTATGCTGGATATTAGCATGTTAGCATGCTGGCATTTTAGCAATTTTTTTTTGGTAGACACATAGATAAACACTTATTATGTTACATGTTAACATGCTACGTTTACTATAGGAGTCCACAATTCAATACAAAGGGCAGAAAAAATTTACATTATTTTCTTTGGGTAAACTTTGTTTTGGTTAAAGTCCGTTCTGGTTTGAGTGGAACCTTCTGGAAGGTACTGACGTCAACCATACATATTTTGCTGTGTAGTTTTGATAGAGTCTCAATCGATGGAGACCAGCCAGATCCCCTGAACACTTCTTCATCATGGAGGCCATTCATAGGAAGTATTCCTCTCTCTCTCTTTCTCTCTCTCTCTCTCTCTCTCTCTCTCTCTCCACCCACAAACGTTTGGATTGCTCGTCCTGTGGGAAACATTTTAAGATTCCAGCAGGAACATTTCCTCCCCTCCAGCTGCGTCCCTGCTGACCTCCTGTGTAAAAACCGGCTATCTTCTGCTATTTATACTCCACATATTCCGCACATGTGCTCCCTTATCTTAGTTGCTTTTTTTCCCATTTCCATGTTCTGCTTTATGGACACTTTGATTGACATCCAGTGCTGCTCTTTGTTCTACATTTGAGCGCCTTTGAGGTTTGCGTGGGTCGAGTAACGTGGGGCAAGTTATTTTCTTCCCATGAATGCCGTCGCTGCGTTCAAGTTTGAATATTTTATACCATCGTGAAATGAATAAATATGATTATGTACAATAAAGCAAAGACCTTAAGCAAATATCTGAACGTGACGGCCCCCGTCGGCCTCGTTCACGCCCACGTTATGTGCAAAGGTGTTAAATATGATTCGGTACTGTAAAGGAGATCTCTCCTGTTGATACATTCCCATTGTTTACTCCCACCTGCGTTGTCATGGCGACTGTACATAAAGCAGCCATCGCTTATTGGAATCTTCCACTTGGAATGTACTACCACCAAAGTGCTGTCCAAAATGCTCTACAGGAAACGGGAAGGAATTCTCTAAGCCAATTTGATAGATGCGTCCATCAATCTTTGTGCGATGGTGAAGTGTTTTTTTTTTTTCATAAAGAGCAATTTGGATCAGACCTCAACCTGAAGAGTCAAAACCAATCGGCATGAACCTGGAATCTTTAATGGTTGTATAGTGTACACTGGGATACTCCCCCAGCATCAAAACCTTCTTTTCAGGCGTGTCAGTGGTCACTGGTCTCCTAAGAAAACAAATGTTAGGACATTGAATGAGACAATCTTTGGGGGGGGGTGCTAAGACACTGAATGAGACAGTCTTTGGGGGGGAAATGCTAGGACAATTAATGAAACAATCTTTGGCGGAAGAGATGCTAGGACACAGAATGAGACAGTCTTTGGGGGGGAAATGCTAAGACACTGAATGAGACAGTCTTTGGGGGAAGAGATGTGAGGACACTGAATTAAATCGTCTTTGGGGGACAAATGCTAGGACACTGAATGAGACAGTCTTTGGGGGAAGAGATGCTAGGGCAATGAATGATGCAGTCTTTAGGGGAAGAGATGCTAGGACACTGAATGAGACAGTCTTTGGGGGAGAGATTCTAGGGCAATGAATGAGACAGTTTTTGGGGGGAGCGATGAGAGGACACTGAATTAAACTGTCTTTGGGGGACAAATGCTAGGACACTGAATGAGACAGTCTTTGGGGGGGAGATGCGAGGACACTGAATTAAACTGTCTTTGGGGGACAAATGCTAGGACACTGAATGAGACAGTCTTTGGGGGGGAGAGATGCTAGGGCAATGAATGAGGCAGTTGTTGGGGGACAAATGCTAGGACACTAAATGGGACAGTTTTTGGGGGACAAATGCTCGGACACATAAAGGCAATCTTTGGGGGAAAAGATGCTAGGTCAATGAATGAGACAGTCTTTGGGGGGAAAGATGCTCGGGCAATGAATGAGGCAGTCTTTGGGGGAGAGATGCTCGGACACATAAAGGCAATTTTTGGGGGAAAAGATGCTAGGTCAATGAATGAGACAGTCTTTGGGGGGAGAGATGCTAGGACACTGAATGAGGTAGTCTTAGGGGGAGAGATGCGAGAACACTGAATTAAACTGTCTTTGGGGGCCAAATACTAGGACACTGAATGAGACAGTCTTTGGGGGAGCAAACTTAGGCCATTGTTATAAGCAAATGATATACAACAGCGCAAACCTCTTCTGCTTAGAAAGGGCCTTTCCAGGTTGACTGATGGTTTCTGTCACACACTGTTGTTACGTGAGAGTGGTGCATTATGGGTCTTGGTGTTGTGTTGTGTATTTGTTTTCCTATTCCAGCCTATGTTGCGTGTCGGGAAGTTTTCTCCTGTGTATCTTTTGTCTCCTGGTTGGCTCGCCAAAGTCTTCTCTGCTAATTACTTGTCTTGTCCCATCAAGACGGGCCAACCACCTGTTGCAGCCGTCTGGGTCTCGGTCACTTTGTCTTTGTGTCTTTTCCTGCCTGGCTGCTGGTGTTGGACATCACCTGATTTTTTTTTTTCTGTGTTTTTTTTTGGTCCAAAACATGACAACTGACAAGGCCAGTCAGTGACATACTGATTGGGAATACTGCACTCCACAGTAGTTTAGTGAACCACTAAATTACATATGTCCACTTCTTGTAAACACTGAAGATGTTTTTTTGTTTTTTTTTTTTCACCCCGGAAGGCATGCACTTTGCTGCAGGAATAAACCAAAACTGTAATTACAGGGTGTCTAGCTGACTGTACAGTCAGTGTGTTCCTGACTTCAGCTCCATCCTGCAGGCTGATTTAGCTCGGGTGGCAGACACAATGAGTGCAGCTGAGATAAAATGGTGATATTCAGCAGGGCAGACTCCCTGGGAAAAAAAAGAGCACCCTGCTCCTGCGCAGAGCAAAAAATAGAGCAGCGTGAAGGGAAAAAGTGCTGAATGAAGAGAATCACCTTGCTCCTCAGCGGTGGAGCTGATTAAGGAGGGTTACGTGGGGGTGAGGCCAGAGCAGGAGAAGGAGGAGGAGGAGGAGAAGGAGGAGGAGGAAGGACAAACACAGCATGGAGAAGATGTGGATACAGCCTAAGGCTCATCTAACATCTCTGAACATCTGTTTGCTACTGCTGCTAAACAGCTGCAGCTTATCTGCTGATTACAGCACCAATTGTGTGTGTGTGTGTGTGTGTGTGTGTGTGTTTAAGCAGCGTGTGTGTCATTGACAACTATATTGTGTTACCGTTTAATCCAAAGGAAACACCAGCGAATGCTTGATCTGCCAACACCTTCCTCCTCCTCCTCGATGAAGAGACTTAAAGGAAAAGTGCCCATCATCCACATCTCTTTTATGGACATTCTAAAGATATAAAAACAGGTAAAAAGAGACAGCTAAGAAGCCACATAATGGGATGTCAAGCCTTCTGGGAAACCTCCATCAACGCTACATTGACAGTACATAATATGATCTGCAAAAAGATACAGCTACATTGTTCCCCAATCCCCCCCCCCCTCCCTCCAAAAGTGCACTTTTCCCATCACTTTTACTTTCGAATGGGGCTCATCATCAACCTTGCTTGTCGATGTGGAGCAGTGTGGACCAACCTTTTTCAGGGTCAAGATCCGTGGTCTAGGCAAGATTGTTTAAAACCTTCTAAATATGCTTTTTTAACAGGATTAGAGCCCTCTAGACAAGAAATAACACCCCTAGAGTCACTTATACATTCATATTACCCAATGTAGTAGATAAGACGTATAATGCATAAATACTGCTAAATACAGTTTTAAACATTATTAGAGCCCTTTAGATATGACGTAACATCCCTATAGTCAGCTTTTCATTCCTATTACCCAATATAGGAAACAAAACAAGACAAAATAAGACATAATAAGAGAAAATAAGACATGGAAAATACCATCCTCTACTTTAAACACACTTTAAAAACATTATTAGAGCCTTTTAGACATGACATAACACCCCTATAGTCACCTTTACATTCCTATTACCCAATATAGTAGACATAACAACAGAAAATAAGACATATAAGACATAGAAAATACCATCTTCTGCTGTAAATACACTTTTAAAACATTAGAGCCCTTTAGATATGACATAACACCCCTACAGTCACCTTTACATTCCTATTACCCAATATAGTAGACATAACAAGAGAAAATAAGACATATAAGACATAGAAAATACCATCTTCTGCTGTAAATACACTTTTAAAAACATTATTAGAGCCCTTTAGATATGACATAACACCCCTATAGTCACCTTTACATTCCTATTACCCAATATAGTAGACATAATAAGAGAAAATAAGACATATAAGACATAGACAATACCATCTTTTACTGTAAATACACTTTTAAAAACATTATTAGAGCCCTTAAGATATGACATAACACCCCTATAGTCACCTTTACATTCCTATTACCCAATATAGTAAACAAAACAAGAGAAAATAAGACATATTCAACATAGAAAACATGTTAACCACATTCTAAATATACATTTTAACATTATTAGAGCCCTTTAGATATGACATAACACCCCTATAGTCACCTTTACATTCCTATTACCCAATATAGTAGACATAATAAGAGAAAATAAGACATAAAAGACAATACCATCTTCTACTGTAAATACACTTTTAAAAAACATTATTAGAGCCCTCTGGACATAAAATAACACCCCTACAGTCACCTTTTGCAGTCCCATTACCCAATATAGTAGAGCCATGTTTAACTCGTTGTTTCCTCATCGCCGTCGTTGGTGTAAAGCAAGACTGACGGTAAAAATGTGAAATCGCCATGACGGTTGACACGGCGGCACGGTGACTTTTGAAAGGAAGCTGTGACAACCCTTGAAGCCGACACTAAAGATGTTAGCGGAGGGGAGAAAAAAAAGGTGGCGTACTGCAGAGCTGATCAAAACCTGGAACAGCTTTAGCTTCCGTAATCTTCCTCACGTACTTATTTAAATTCATGGCGACAAATAAAAAAAAAAAAGTCATGTGGCAGCTTGACACACACACACACACACACACACATAGAGTGTGAATTATATTTCCCTTCATAAGTTCATTCAGTGCTTCAGTGGCAAAAGCACACATTAAAGCTTACGGCTTAGACACAATTGACTCACAATCAAGACGCGTTTAATCCACGTGCGAGCATCCGGCTCCGGCACGGCGAGGATGTGCATCCCACTTTTTTTCCTCTGCTCATATGCTGGAACGCTCTGAGACTGTGGGATCATCTTTGCAGCAAAATGAATCTGACGGATAACAGAGATGGGAAAAATATCCCAGCTACATTCCTATTACCCAATATAGTACACATAATAAAAGAAAATAAGACATATAAGACATAGACAATACCATCTTCTACTGTAAATACCCTTTAAAAAACATTATTAGAGCCCTCTAGATATGACATAACACCCCTATAGTCACCTTTACAATCCTATTACCCAATATAGTAGACATAATAAAAGAAAATGAGACATATAAGACATAGACCAGGGGTCGGCAACCTTTACTATGAAAAGAGCCATTTTACCCAATGCCCACTGAAGAAAAATAGCCTGGAGCCGCAAAACATATAGTATGTTTAAAACAACATTGGAGGGAATTTGGGGGTATCAAAGTAGTTCAGATAAGAAAAGATGAGTTGGAGTACTCTTGCTAGTTTTGGAGATAAACTTACATAAATGTATGTGTAAACTACTGTAAACGTAAAAACAAGTTCCCATGCCGCTGTTTTTAAATTATCTCAAATTTATTTTTTAGATTTGTAGGTAAGTATTACTTGTTTTTCTTCATGTACTGAACTGGATAGCAGTCAGAACTCACTCAGGATGCATTCATGGTCTCAGACAAAGTTGGATTTTTTAAAACTCATTACAAAAGACGTGCATTTTCCCCACTCGGGTGTTAAAAATATTCAAGCATCGCAAAGGGAGCCACAATAAAGAGTCTGAAGAGCCACATGCGGCTCTGGAGCCGCAGGTTGCTGACCCCTGACATAGACAATACCATCTTCTACTGTAAATACACTTTTAAAAACATTATTAAAGCCCTCTAGATATGACATAACACCCCTATAGTTACCTTTACATTCCTATTACCCAATATAGAGGACATAATAAATGAAAATAAGACATATAAGACATGGAAAATACCATCTTCTACTGTAAATACCCTTTAAAAAACATTATTAGAGCCCTCTAGATATGACATAACACCCCTATAGTCACCTTTACAATCTTATTACCCAATATAGTAGACATAATAAAAGAAAATAAGACATATAAGACATAGACAATACCATCTTCTACTGTAAATACACTTTTAAAAACATTATTAGAGCCCTCTAGATATGACATAACACCCCTATAGTTACCTTTACATTCCTATTACCCAATATAGTGGACATATTAAATGAAAATAAGACATATAAGACATAGAAAATACCATCTTCTACTGTAAATACCCTTTAAAAAACATTATTAGAGCCCTCTAGATATGACATAACACCCCTATAGTCACCTTTACAATCTTATTACCCAATATAGTAGACATAATAAAAGAAAATAAGACATATAAGACATAGACAATACCATCTTCTACTGTAAATACACTTTTAAAAACATTATTAGAGCCCTCTAGATATGACATAACACCCCTATAGTTACCTTTACATTCCTATTACCCAATATAGTGGACATAATAAATGAAAATAAGACATATAAGACATAGAAAATACCATCTTCTACTGTAAATACCCTTTAAAAACATTATTAGAGCCCTCTAGATATGACATAACACCCCTATAGTCACCTTTACAATCCTATTACCCAATATAGTAGACATAATAAAAGAAAATGAGACATATAAGACATAGACAATACCATCTTCTACTGTAAATACACTTTTAAAAACATTATTAAAGCCCTCTAGATATGACATAACACCCCTATAGTTACCTTTACATTCCTATTACCCAATATAGAGGACATAATAAATGAAAATAAGACATATAAGACATAGAAAATACCATCTTCTACTGTAAATACCCTTTAAAAAACATTATTAGAGCCCTCTAGATATGACATAACACCCCTATAGTCACCTTTACAATCTTATTACCCAATATAGTAGACATAATAAAAGAAAATAAGACATATAAGACATAGACAATACCATCTTCTACTGTAAATACACTTTTAAAAACATTATTAGAGCCGTCTAGATATGACATAACACCCCTATAGTCACCTTTACATTCCTATTACCCAATATAGTAGACATAATAAAAGAAAATAAGACATATAAGACATAGAAAATACCATTTTCTACTGTAAATACCCTTTAAAAAACATAATTAGAGCCCTCTAGATATTACATAACACCCCTATAGTCACCTTTACATTCCTATTACCCAATATAGTAGACATAATAAGAAAAAATAAGACATATAGACATAAAAAATACCATCTTTTACTGTAAATACACTTTAAAAAACATTATTAGAGCCCTCTAGATATGACATAACACCCCTATAGTCACCTTTACATTCCTATTACCCAATATAGTAGACATAATAAGAGAAAATAAGACATATAGACACAAAAAATACCATCTTTTATTGTAAATACACTTTAAAAAAAATATTAGAGCCCTCTAGATATGACATAACACCCCTATAGTCACCTTTACATTCCTATTACCCAATATAGTAGACATAATAAGAGAAAATAAGACATATAGACATAAAAAATACCATCTTTTATTGTAAATACACTTTAAAAAAATTATTAGAGCCCTCTAGATATGACATAACACCCCTATAGTCACCTTTACATTCCTATTACCCAATATAGTAGACATAATAAGAGAAAATAAGACATATAGACATAAAAAATACCATCTTTTATTGTAAATACACTTTAAAAAAATTATTAGAGCCCTCTAGATATGACATAACACCCCTATAGTCACCTTTACATTCCTATTACCCAATATATAAGTCATCTGGCAGCATAGAGTGTGAATTATATTTCCCTTCATAAGTTCATTCAGTGCTTCAGTGGCAAAAGCACACATTAAAGCTTACGGCTTAGACACAATTGACTCACAATCAAGACGCGTTTAATCCACGTGCGAGCATCCGGCTCCGGCACGGCGAGGATGTGCATCCCACTTTTTTTTCCTCTGCTCATATGCTGGAACGCTCTGAGACTGTGGGATCATCTTTGCAGCAAAATGAATCTGACGGATAACAGAGATGGGAAAAATATCCGGCGATAATAACAAACACACCGTCAATCCTCTTCCCGAGTGTTTGTCCACATTCCCTAAATCAGCACACGCCCCTCACCTCATTTCCTCCCCATTCCCGCGCCTTCACCTGCTGACTGACAGAGCAAATTGGGATGTAGCTTGTGATGACAGCCTCTTTGTATTGATTTGCTCATCTCCGCCATTCATCAAGCTGACCACGCACACACACACACACACACACACAAACAGGAAGGCCGGGTGGAAGTAAGCTAATCCCATTAGCTTGATAGAGTGAAGCAGCGACTGTGTCCGCGCTGAGGCTTATGTTGGAGTCGCGGCAATAAACAAGACAGATGACATTGACTCCGCCCACATCAAGCGTGGACATCCACACACCGTGATGGCTCCTCGAGGACTCCGAGGACGGATGTCACCTTCCGTTCACAGCAGGGGTCCCATAGGCTCCGCCCGCCAAGCTTCACCTAAATAAGGAAAGCATGCTATAGATTTGCTGAAAATAATAAAAAAATGAATTGATGACGGGGCGGCACGGTGGTCGAGTGGTTAGCGCGCATACCTCACAGCTAGGAGACCAGGGTTTGATTCCACCCTCTGTGTGGAGTTTGCATGTTCTCCTCGTGCATGCCTGGGTTTGCTCCGGGTACTCCGGTTTCCTCCCACATTCCAAAAACATGCTAGGCTAATTAGCGACTCCAAATTATCCATAGGTATGAATGTGAGTGTGAATGGTTGTTTGTCTATATGTGCCCTGTGATTGGCTGGCCACCAGTTCAGGGTGTACCCCGCCTCTCGCCCGCCCCGAAGACAGCTGGGATAGGCTCCAGCACCCCCTGCGACCTGCGAATTTTGTCTTTAGTTGTCTACTATATTGGCTAGTTAGCATCCAATGTAAGAAAGGGTTTCAAACACCACTTCCACACTAGTAGGGAGGTGAACGTAAGCTCATCTTATGATGTGGGACATACCATGGCGATGAATGAGGACCGTATATACTAGTATATAGTACATAGTATATAGTATATAGTAAGTATGTGTGTGTTTTCTCCGGGTACTCCGGTTTCCTCCCACATTCCAAAAACATGCTAGGTTAATTAGCGACTCCAAATTGTCCATTGACCCAATGTAAGAAACACCACTTCCACACTAGTAGGGAGGTGAACGTAAGCTTATCTTGTGATGTGGGACATACCATGGCGATGAATGAGGACCGTATATACTAGTATATAGTACATAGTATATAGTAAGTATGCGTGGGTTTTCTCCGGGTACTCCGGTTTCCTCCCACATTCCAAAAACATGCTAGGTTAATTAGCGACTCCAAATTGTCCATAGGTATGAATGTGAGTGTGAATGGTTGTTTGTCTATATGTGCCCTGTGATTGGCTGGCCACCAGTCCAGGGTGTACCCCGCCTCTCGCCCGAAGACAGCTGGGATAGGCTCCAGCACCCCCGCGACCCTCGTGAGGATAAGCGGTAGAAAATGAATGAATGAATGAATGAATGTATCGGGATGTCCGATATTGGCTTTTTTTTTCCTGATATCCGAATTTTTAATTCCGATATCAACCATAGAAAAATGTACTGGAAGAAGTAATGCTGCAAATATATATATGTACAGTATATATACAGTAATCCAAGGTCAAATTTGGCAACTTCACAATTTTTCCGAATGATGTTCATGTAGAAATCATCACTGTTTTATGAATGAATAATTAGTAAAAAATATATGCATATTTCAGCAAATTTTCATTAATTTTTAAAAGTATGCTCCGATCAATTTGCCACCCATCAACATCTTCTGATTCTTGTGAAAAAAAAAATATATATATATAATCAGTATATGGCAATCATGCTTTTCAGTTTTGAAAACATTATTAGAGCCTTCTAGACATGAAATAACACCCCTACAGTCACCCTTTGTCTACTATATTTGGTAATAGTAGCGTAAAGGTGGCTATAGGGGTGTTATTTCATGTACGGAAGGCTCTTAAAGTGTGTTAAACAGGTTTTCTTTGTTTTATACATCTTATATTCTTTTATTATGTCTACTATATTTGGTAATAGTAGCGTAAAGGTGAGGATAGGGGTGTTATTTCAGGTCCGGAAGACTCTAAACATGTAGTAAACAGGTTTTTTTTGTCTTATATGTCTTATTTTCTTTTATTATGTCGACAATATTTGTTAATAGCAGTATAAAGGTGACTATAGGGGTGTTATTTCATGCCTAAAGGGCTCTAATAATGCTAAAAGTGTGGTAAATACGTTTTCTTTGTCTTATATGTCTTATTTTCTTTTATTATGCTAACTATATTTAGTAATAGTAGCGTAAAGGTGACAATAGGGGTGCTATTTCAGGTCCGGAAGACTTTAAAAGTGTGGTAAACAGGTTTTTTTTGTCTTATATGTCTTATTTTCTTTTATTATGTCGACAATATTTGTTAATAGCAGTATAAAGGTGACTATAGGGGTGTAATTTCATGGCTAAAGGGCTCTAATAATGCTAAAAGTGTGGTAAATAAGTTTTCTTTGTCTTATATGTCTTATTTTCTTTTATTATGCTAACTATATTTATTAATAGTAGCGTAAAGGTGACAATAGGGGTGCTATTTCAGGTCCGGAAGACTTTAAAAGTGTGGTAAACAGGTTTTCTTTGTCTTATATGTCTTATTTTCTTTTATTATGTCGACTATATTTGGTAATAGTAGCGTAAATGTGATTATAGGGGTGTTATTTCATGTCCGGAAGGCTCTAAAAGTGTGGTGAATGGGTTTTCTTTGTTTTATATGTCTTATTTTCTTTTATTATGTCTACTATTTTTGGTAATAGCAGTGTACAGGTGAGTATAGGGGTGTTCTAGAGGGTTCTATTCATGTTAGAAAGTGAATTTAGAAGGTTCTAAACAGGTTTTCTATGTTCTGACTAATGGAAATTTAAAAATAAATTTACTTATGGGTCTGGAACTGATTAACCGCCATCAATGAGATATTAATGTATATTTCTATAAATATACAGTCTGCCCCCCACCCCCCCTGTAAATTGGTATCTATCCCAATGTGGGCTTGCGAATGAAGTTTGCCCACCCCTGATCTAGTCAATAAGGTATTCTGCTTGGAGGAAGTTACATCTATCACTTGTCTCCACGTGATGGCAAAAAGCCTGCAGTGCTTCTCTCTCTCTTTCACACACACACACACACACACACATACACACACACACACACACACACACACACACGTTTGCGCAGGAATGACAGACACCCTGTGGCTTTCTGTCTGATTTATGAGATTGACACAAGCACAGTCTGTGTTCTCCATTGTCTTGTCATGCTTCTCTGAAAGAGACGCTCACTGCTGTGTGTGTGTGTGTGTGTGTGTGCGTGTGTGCATGTGTGTGTGCATGTGTCCCTGCATCAAGCGATCACAAAAGTCGCAGCTGTCAGGAGAAAAGTCGCCACTCAGTGTATTTGGCTGGTGTGAGGAGGAAATGCTGGATGAGCTCCAGTAGCCAAAAAGACAGCAAACACAAAATGACAATAAAAAAAGAGCAACCAACAAAGAAGAGAAGCTGCTTCCTTTCCAAAAGCATCAACGTGACTGAGTTGACTTCTCTCTTGTCGCTAGTTTGCATTGTCACTGTCAATGAAGGTCTTGATTCCATCCACGCTGTATAGATACCTCACACTCGCTTAGGGCAGAGCTCGACCCGGTGCCAGAGAAGAAACATCTATTACCAAGTAGACATAATAAAAGAAAATAAGACATATAAAACAAAGAAAACCTGTTTACCACACTTTTAGAGCCTTTCGGACATGAAATAACACCCCTATAGTCACCTTTATGCTACTATTACCAAATATAGTTGACATAATAAAAGAAAATAAAATATATAAAACAAAGAAAACCTGTTTAACACACTTTTAGAGACTTTCGGACATGAAATAACACCCCTATAGTCACCTTTACACTACTATCACCAATTATAGTAGACATAATAAAAGGAAATAAAACGTATAAGACAAAGAAAACCCAATTACCACACTTTTAGAGCCTTCCGGGCATGAAATAACACCCCTATAGTCACCTTTGCATTACTATTACCAAATATAGTAGACATAATAAAAGAAAATAAGACATATAAGACAAAGAAAACTAGTTTACCACACTTTTAGATTTATTAGAGCCCCATAGGCATGAAACAACACCCCTATAGTCACCTTTACGCTACTATCACCAAATATAGTAGACATAATAAAAGAAAATAAGACATATAAGACAAAGAAAACCTGTTTACCACACTTTTAGAGCCTTCCGGACATGAAATAACACCCCTATAGTCACCTTTATGCTACTATTACCAAATATAGTCGACATAATAAAAGAAAATAAAACATATAAAACAAAGAAAACCTGTTTAACACACTTTTAGAGACTTTCGGACATGAAATAACACCCCTATAGTCACCTTTACACTACTATCACCAATTATAGTAGACATAATAAAAGGAAATAAAACGTATAAGACAAAGAAAACCCAATTACCACACTTTTAGAGCCTTCCGGGCATGAAATAACACCCCTATAGTCACCTTTGCATTACTATTACCAAATATAGTAGACATAATAAAAGAAAATAAGACATATAAGACAACGAAAACTAGTTTACCACACTTTTAGATTCATTAGAGCCCCATAGGCATGAAACAACACCCCTATAGTCACCTTTACGCTACTATCACCAAATATAGTAGACATAATAAAAGAAAATAAGACATATAAAACAAAGAAAACCTGTTTACCACACTTTTAGAGCCTTCCGGACATGAAATAACACCCCTATAGTCACCTTTACGCTACTATTACCAAATATAGTCGACATAATAAAAGAAAATAAGACATATAAGACAAAAGAAAACTCGTTTACCACACTTTTAGAGACTTCCGGACATGAAATAACACCCCTATAGTCACCTTTACGCTACTATTACCAAATATAGTCGACATAATAAAAGAAAATAAGACATATAAGACAAAAGAAAAACTCGTTTACCACACTTTTAGAGACTTCCGGATATGAAATAACACCCCTATAGTCACCTTTACGCTACTATTACCAAATATAGTAGACATAATAAAAGAAAATAAGACATATTAGACAAAGACAACCTGTTTACCACACTTTTAGAGCCTTCCGGACATGAAATAACACCCCTATAGTCACCTTTACGCTACTATCACCAAATATAGTAGACATAATAAAAGAAAATAAGACATATAAAACAAAGATCTTCAAAGGCCTGGTCTCCTTCAACGTTTGGAATTAGTAGGAGAACACCAAACATGGGACATTGAAAGCTGGAATGAAGTTTTCTTCTCCCTCGACGGTCCTGATGGCTTCCAACGTTGCAATGTTCCAACATTCCAACTGGCATGACAAGGAGATCCCAACAGAGATGTTTTCCACCATCATCATCCATCAATGGAACAATGGAGCTTCAGGTTACGCGGGGGCGTCAAACGGCAGCCGGCTATGTGGGGATGTTACAAGGGGGCATCCCTCATGACTGAAAGTCCCTGGTCTGTGTATTAATGTTTCAACAGCTTAACACTTTGATCAGGATTGATCAGGATTACACAATACGTGAGGGACAGGAAGTAGTACCGCACTCGTAAATACGGTGAAATTGACTTTTATGAGGATTACAACGAGAGCTTCTATACCTCCAGGTACTGCGAAATGAACAGAAGAACCACAATGGGTCAAATCCTACTATTGTGTCAAGGTCAGCTTATGAAGTTCTCCGCCCACCCTCTATATATATGTGTGTGTGTGTGTGTGTGTGTGTGCACGTGCCACCCGAGCGCACGTAAACAGGGGCTCAAGGCAGGAAGCTGGCAGCATCCCACAGATTCTATTTGGATTGGAAGTAGCTATTGAGCCCTCAGTGTTGCATCTTAAGCGTGTCATCAAGTTTGCAGTAATTGAATACGTGGTGGGCATTCCGAGGGAGGCTGTCAGGACGTTTAGGATGCCAGAAGAAGGAAATGTCCTGAAAGGACATGAGGGAATGAAAAGAAGTCAAGAAGAACAAAGTGATGACGCCTGGAGGTTGGCCATTGTTGGTTGGACCATATATGTCCAACCACGGAGGTTCTCCTGAATGTTGGACTTTGAATTAAGACCCGAAGACATGTTTGAAGATGATGTTTGCTCGCCTGCAAAGCTCCCCATCTTGGACACCAGTAGCTTTGGTTAGACCTTGGGGAGGACTCAGGACAAGGTGGACTATGTCCTATGACTTAGTTATAGACTATAACTAGTTATAGAATACAGGAAGAAAAACAATGCTTGTTAGTTCACTTTTTACACTTCATTATGTCTCCCAAGCAGCTGTGAACCATTCATTTTGGGGTGCTGGAGTCTATCCCAGCTGTCAATCACAGGGCAAAATGGCTGGCCACCAGTCCAGTGTGTACCCCGCCTCTCGCCCGAAGACAGCTGGGATAGGTTCCAGCACCCCTTGTGACCCTCGTAAGGATAAGCGGTAGAAAATGAATTAAAAATTTTTAATTTGGAAAAACATAATAAAAGAAAATAAGACATATAAGACAAAAAAACTAGTTTACCACACTTTTAGATTCATTAGAGCCCTAGAGGCATGAAATAACACCCCTATAGTCACCTTCATGCTACTATTACCAAATATAGTAGACATAATAAAAGAAAATAAGACATATAAAACAAAGAAAACCATTTTAACACACTTTTAGAGACTTTCAGACATGAAATAACACCCCTATAGTCACATTTACACTACTATTACCAAATATAGTCGACATAATAAAAGAAAATAAAACATATAAGACAAAGAAAACCTGTTTACCACACGTTTAGAGCCTTTCGGACATGAAATAACACCCCTATAGTCACCTCCACGCTACTATTACCAAACATAGTAGACATAATAAAAGAAAATAAGACATATAAGACAAAGAAAACTAGTTTACCACACTTTTAGATTTATTAGAACGCTATAGCCATGAAATAACACCCCTATAGTCACCTTCATGCTACCATTACCAAATATAGCAGACATAATAAAAGAAAATAAGACATATGAGACAAAGAAAACCTGTTTACCACACTTTTAGAGCCTTCCGGACATGAAATAACACCCCTATAGTCACCTTTACGCTACTATTACCAAACATAGTAGACATAATAAAAGAAAATAAGACATATAAGACAAAGAAAACTAGTTTACCACACTTTTATATTCATTAGAGCCCTAGAGGCATGAAATAACACCCCTATAGTCACCTTCATGCTACTATTACCAAATATAGCAGACATAATAAAAGAAAATAAGACATATAAGACAAAGAAAACTAGTTTACCACACTTTTAGATTTATTAGAGCCCTATAGGCATGAAATAATACCTCTATAGCCGCATTAGTCTTGTGAGGATCAGCGGTAGAAAATGAATTTAAAATTTAAAATTTAAAATTTAAAATTTAAAATTTAAAATTTAAAATTTAAAATTTAAAATTTAAAATTTAAAATTTAAAATTTAAAATTTAAAAATTAAAAATTAAAAATTAAAAATTAAAAATTAAAAATTAAAAATTAAAAATTAAAAATTAAAAATTTTAAAATTCAAAATTCAAAATTCAAAATTCAAAATTTAAAATTTAAAATTTAAAATTTAAAATTTAAAATTTAAAATTTAAAATTTCATTTTCTACCACTTTTTCCTCACGACGGTCACAGGGGTGCTGGAGCCTATCCCAGCTGTCTTCGGGCGAGAGGCGGGGTACACCCTGGACTGGTGGCCAGCCAATCACAGGGCACATATAGACAAACAACCATTCACACTCACATTCATACCTATGGACAATTTGGAAAATGAACCATGTTTTTGGAATGTGGGAGGAAATCGGAGTACCTGGAGAAAATCCTAGCTGTGTGGCCTGTGCATTAACCACTTGTCCACCGTGCAGAGAAAATGTATGTATGGGTGGGACACACTACACTTGTCCTGTACAAAGGAAAACCCAACCAAACATGCTCCAAGTGTGTTTCACTTAAGTGGAATCAGGCCTAAATGGCTTGCATCTTTCCCCGAAGCATCTGGGCTAGGTTCCTGCCTCTATGAACGTGAAGAGAAGAGAAAGCAGAGAAAAAGGAACATGCCTCCATCTTAGACGTTGGTCCGATGCTCATCTCTCCTGCTGTCTTCCTGCCAGCAGATTGCAAAGCTTCACACCGGACTGCCTGGTTGCAGAGCTGCCGGTTTTCCACGCAGGAGGAATGAAGGATGCATCATCAGCCAGCTGCAGGCGCAGTGGATCACATCCAAGCAGTGTGGGATTGTTCCGGGAATCAAGATGTTGTTGTGGTGGCCTCGTTTAAAAAGCCAACACTTCACGTTGTTTTAAGCAGAGGAGCAAAGGCGATTGAAAACAAGTCTTTGTGTTGTTCGTCACCATGGAATCGGCAACAACACTTTGCACCAGGCTCGACCCGGTTCTCCCAGGACCGGCTAATCACATGACCCCCCCCCATAACCTACCTAGCTATGCTCATAAGCGAGTGCAGGACAATGAAGCAGCTTGTGTTGGGCCACAGAGGAGACATTCACCTCAGCGACATTGTTATTGTTGCACTCTCATTAGCAAGCCCACTCGGCTTTAATGTTATTCATTTCATACTCACGTGGCTCTTTATGCTATTTTACTGGCTTAATTATTATTGCATTGGAAGCCTTTGGCCGGAAACACGCAGAACACACGGAGAGCACGCTTCCACCGGCGCCAAGAGCTCACTGCATCACATCACGATCCAAATTTACACGACAGGAAGTCATACTGCCAAGCGCACTTCACCCTGCGTGTCCATTTCCTGTTGGCCTGTGGCGCTTTGTCAAAATGTCATTTAACAAGAAAACAAAAAAGGAAAAATCAGCAGCAATTTTTAATTTTAAATAATTTTAAATAATTTTAAATAATTTTAAATAATTTTAAATAATTTTAAATAATTTTAAATAATTTTAAATAATTTAAATAATTGTAAATATTTTAAATATTTTAAAATATAATAAAAGAAAATAAGACATATAAGACAAAGAAAACTAGTTTACCACACTTTTAGATTTATTAGAGCCCTATAGGCATGAAATACTACCTCTATAGCCGCATTAGTCTTGTGAGGATCAGCGGTAGAAAATGAATTTAAAATTTAAAATTTAAAATTTAAAATTTAAAATTTAAAATTTAAAATTTAAAATTTAAAATTTAAAATTTAAAATTTAAAATTTAAAATTTAAAATTTAAAATTTAAAATTTAAAATCCAGTTCAACTATAGCACGTAACAGGTTTGACACCAGCTGTAACTATGGTAACAACAAACACTAGTGCCAAGGACTTTAAAAGGACTTTAAAATTTAAATTTTAAATTTTAAATTTTAAATTTTAAATTTTAAATTTTAAATTTTAAATTTTAAATTTTAAATTTTAAATTTTAAATTTTAAATTTTAAATTTTAAATTTTAAATTTTAAATTTTAAATTTTAAATTTTAAATTTTAAATTCTGTGATTGGCTGGCAACTAGTCCAGGGTATACCTCGCCTCTCGCCCGAAGACAGCTGGGATAGGCTCCAGCACCCCGCGACCCTTGTGAGGAAGCGGTAGAAAATGAATGAATGAGTAAATTTAAAATGTAAAATAAAAAAAAAAATTAAAATTATTTAAAATTTTTAATTCATTTGTCTATATGTGCCTTGTGATTGGCTGGCAACCAGTCCAGGGTGTACCCCGCCTCTCGCCCGAAGACAGCTGGGATAGGCTCCAGCACCCCCGCGACCCTCGTGAGGAAAAAGCGGTAGAAAATGAATGAATGAATGAATGAATGAGATCGATGCCAAAAACTCATAATTTCACAAGAATAAAGTGATATTATTAATAATATGTTATTTTAGTTCATTCAAGTTCATTCAAGTTGAAATTGTAAGAAAAAATATTTTTGCTAAAGTTCTAATAATAATAATATAAATAATAATATATTATAATAATAATATTAAAAAAAAACTAATCAAAGAAAGAATTGAATTGTAATTTTTTAAAAATATATTGGGCTAAACGTTATCTTATGAAAACAAAATATTAACAAATATACAAAATATACAAAATATACAAAATATACAAAATATACAAAATATACAAAACATACAAAATATACAAAATATACAAAATATACAAAATATACAAAATATACAAAACATACAAAATATACAAAATATACAAAATATACAAAATATACAAAATATACAAAATATACAAAAAGAACATTTCCAAGTGAAGTTCTGCTACTTAGTTGACACTTTGGTATCCTGTAAGGCAAAGCAATGGGAAAAATACTTTTTTGACTTTTTGTTGGGTTTATGCGGGTCCTTTGAAAGGATGAATAAGAAAGTGTACTTCCTTGGCGTACATCAGCCGGCAGGAAGTCGAGGAGATGTCATAGATGTCCTCCAGGCTGGATGGCACACGGAGACCACCAGCGTGAGGCACAGCAGATAAAAGATGAAGGAGGGAGCTGGGGGGTTGCGGGGGGGGGGGGGGTACCTAGACGGAGAAGGATGAGACTACAAGACAGATAGTCAGACATTAAAAGGCGACTGGGCGGTGTCGCCTAGAAGAGAAGTGTGAAGAACGTGAAATGACAGGAAGTGTCTCGCCTACATGTGCGCACACGGGATTGTCTCTCATTATCTTGCGATGATTGCGGTATTTGTGTTTGCAGTGTGAATATTCATTAGACGTATTTTAAAGCACAGGGATTACATTTTACGCCGTGGACGCTTAGCAGCTGTGGAGAAGAATCCTCCAACGTGCATGACAGCTGTCAATCACAATTGAACATCTCTATCATTACCTCCGTCAAAGCGCGGCTCAAACGCACCGCGGGCGTTCTGTTTGTTTGTTAGTCCAGGGATTTTTTTTTTTTTATAATTTTTTAACATTGCTACATAGAATTAGCGTGCTACTAGTCTACCATGTTAACATGCTAATGTTAGCATACAAACATTGCTATTTTCATGGGTAGACACATTTATCAACACTATCATACCAGGTGTTAACATGCTAAAGTTAATATGTTAGCATTGCTAGCATGCTAACATTAGCATAGTAGCATTTTTGACCATTTTCATGGGTAAACACTTAACACTATCATGCTAGGTATTAGCATGCTAACATTAGCATTGTGGCATTTTTAGCCGTTTTTATAGATAGACACTATTATGCTAGGTGTTAGAATGCTAACATGAGCAATGTTAAAAAATTATTTTCATGAGTAGACACATTTATCAACACTATCATACCAGGTGTTAACATGCTAAAGTTAATATGTTTGCATTGCTAGCATGCTAACATTAGCATAGTAGCATTTTTGACCATTTTCATGGGTAAACACTTAACACTATCATGCTAGGTATTAGCATGCTAACATTAGCATTGTGGCATTTTTAGCCGTTTTTATAAATAGACACTATTATGCTAGGTGTTAGAATGCTAACATGAGCAATGTTAAAACATTATTTTCATGGGTAAACACATTTATCAACACTATCATACCAGGTGTTAACATGCTAAAGTTAATATGTTTGCATTGCTAGCATGCTAACATTAGCATAGTAGCATTTTTGACCATTTTCATGGGTAAACACTTAACACTATCATGCTAGGTATTAGCATGCTAACATTAGCATTGTGGCATTTTTAGCCGTTTTTATAGATAGACACTATTATGCTAGGTGTTAGAATGCTAACATGAGCAATGTTAAAAAATTATTTTCATGAGTAGACACATTTATCAACACTATCATACCAGGTGTTAACATGCTAAAGTTAATATGTTTGCATTGCTAGCATGCTAACATTAGCATAGTAGCATTTTTGACCATTTTCATGGGTAAACACTTAACACTATCATGCTAGGTATTAGCATGCTAACATTAGCATTGTGGCATTTTTAGCCGTTTTTATAGATAGACACTATTATGCTAGGTGTTAGAATGCTAACATGAGCAATGTTAAAAAATTATTTTCATGAGTAGACACATTTATCAACACTATCATACCAGGTGTTAACATGCTAAAGTTAATATGTTTGCATTGCTAGCATGCTAACATTAGCATAGTAGCATTTTTGACCATTTTCATGGGTAAACACTTAACACTATCATGCTAGGTATTAGCATGCTAACATTAGCATTGTGGCATTTTTAGCCGTTTTTATAAATAGACACTATTATGCTAGGTGTTAGAATGCTAACATGAGCAATGTTAAAACATTATTTTCATGGGTAAACACATTTATCAACACTATCATACCAGGTGTTAACATGCTAAAGTTAACATGTTAGCATTGCTAGCATGCTAACATTAGCATAGTAGCATTTTTGACCATTTTCATGGGTAAACACTTAACACTATCATGCTAGGTATTGCTATGCTAACATTAGCATTGTGGCATTTTTAGCCGTTTTCATAGATAGACACTATTATGCTAGGTGTTAGAATGCTAACATGAGCAATGTTAAAACATTATTTTCATGGGTAGACACATTTATCAACACTATCATACCAGGTGTTAACATGCTAAAGTTAACATGTTAGCATTGATAGCATGCTAATATTAGCATAGTAGCATTTTTGACCGTTTTCATGGGTAAACACTTAACACTATCATGCTAGGTATTGCTATGCTAACATTAGCATTGTGGCATTTTTAGCCGTTTTCATAGATAGACACTATTATGCTAGGTGTTAGAATGCTAACATGAGCAATGTTAAAACATTATTTTCATGGGTAGACACATTTATCAACACTATCATACCAGGTGTTAACATGCTAAAGTTAACATGTTAGCATGCTAAGATTAACATAGTAGCATTTTTGACCGTTTTCATGGGTAAACACTTAACATTATCATGCTAGGTATTAGCATGCTAACATTAGCATTGTGGCATTTTTAGCCATTTTCATAGATAGACACTATTATGCTAGGTGTTAGAATGCTAACATGAGCAATGTTAAAAAATTATTTTCATGGGTAGACACATTTATCAACACTATCATACCAGGTGTTAGCATGCTAAAGTTAACATGTTAACATGTTAGCATTGCTAGCATGCTAATATTAGCATAGTAGCATTTTTGACCGTTTTCATGGGTAAACACTTAACATTATTATGCTAGGTGTTAGAATGCTAACATGAGCAATGTTAAAAAATTATTTTCATGGGTAGACACATTTATCAACACTATCATACCAGGTGTTAACATGCTAAAGTTAATATGTTAGCATTGCTAGCATGCTAACATTAGCATAGTAGCATTTTTGACCATTTTCATGGGTAAACACTTAACACTATCATGCTAGGTATTAGCATGCTAACATTAGCATTGTGGCATTTTTAGCCATTTTTATAGATAGACACTATTATGCTAGGTGTTAGAATGCTAACATGAGCAATGTTAAAACATTATTTTCATGGGTAAACACATTTATCAACACTATCATACCAGGTGTTAACATGCTAAAGTTAATATGTTAGCATTGCTAGCATGCTAACATTAGCATAGTAGCATTTTTGACCATTTTCATGGGTAAACACTTAACACTATCATGCTAGGTATTAGCATGCTAACATTAGCATTGTGGCATTTTTAGCCATTTTTATAGATAGACACTATTATGCTAGGTGTTAGAAGGCTAACAAGAGCAATGTTAAAAAATTATTTTCATGAGTAGACACATTTATCAACACTATCATACCAGGTGTTAGCATGCTAAAGTTAACATGTTAGCATTGCTAGCATGCTAATATTAGCATAGTAGCATTTTTGACCGTTTTCATGGGTAAACACTTAACATTATTATGCTAGGTGTTAGAATGCTAACATGAGCAATGTTAAAAAATTATTTTCATGGGTAGACACATTTATCAACACTATCATACCAGGTGTTACCATGCTAAAGTTAACATGTTAGCAATGCTAGCATGCTAAGATTAGCATAGTAGTATTTTTGACCGTTTTCATGGGTAAACACTTAACATTATCGTGCTAGGTATTGACATGCTAACATTAGCATTGTGGCATTTTTAGCCATTTTCATAGAGACACTATTATGCTAGGTGTTATAATGCTAACATAAGCGTACTGTCATGTTTTTACGATTTTCATGAATAGGAACATAAGTGGACACTTATCACTATCATGTTAGCATTTTAAAATAATTGTACTTATTCACAGGTGTTATGATGTTAATGTTAGCATGCTAACACCTAACATGATAGCTTTGTTCATGTTAGCACATAATTATACTCACATTTTTAGTATTTAGTTTAGTTTTTATAATACTAATACTCATACTAAATATTAGTATTTAGTATTTTATTATATGGATGGACGGACGGACGGATGGATGATCAAACCAGTGTAGTTTAGCATCAAGCTAACATGTACTATGCTACCAATGTGAGCATTTTTTTTCTAATGTGGACTCCTTTCAATCCCAGAGGATTTTTATGGAAGAGCTGAGTTGCGTCCAGTGAGCGGCAGATGGTATAATGAGATGTCACATGATGGATGGTGTCGCTGCTTTTCCCAGAATTCCCTGTGAGCTGCGATTCATCACTGCGGCCCGGGCTAATGGAGGAAGAGAAACACTTTGTGGCCTTAAAGCTCTCGTTTGAACACTTTTACTTTGGCATCAATCACTGTGAGCGCCACGTGAATTAATTACTTATAGATAGAGATGTTCTGGAGGCGGGGCATAGAGTCCTCGGGTGGGAGTTAGCATCCATGCTAATACGGTGCAACCCATTTATACCTAAAAACATTTGGACACGCAAGGAGCTAGGAAACTCATCACAAAAGATGTCTGACACCTGATTGGACAGAAAACGGGAACAAAATATACAGATTGATGGAAGAAGGAGGTACACCCGCCAGCCAATCACAGGGCACATATAGACAAACAACCATTCACACTCACATTCATACCTATGGACAATTTGGAGTCGCTAATTAACCTAGCATGTTTTTGGAATATGGGAGGAAACCGGAGTACCCGGAGAAAACCCACACATGCACAGAATTAACATAAAAACTCCACACAGAGATGCCCCGAGAGGGGAATCGAACCCGGTTTTCCAAGCTAACCACTCGTGCACCGCACAAAAGAACACATGGGTCATAAAACACAGCAAAAACCACATGATAAATAACAAACTGTGACAGCATCTCAACTTATGTGTGTTGTGTTGTTTTGACCTCACACGTGCACGTTCCCAACGTTCCCAACGTTCCCATCGTGCACTGTGTCATGATCGTTAAGCATCTCCCTTGGCAGCGAACGAGATGCAGCTGACGTGTGCACTCACACAGGTAGAAGCAATTAAAACCATGTGGCAGTGTGTGTTTGTGTGTGTGTTGGCATGGCAGGGGGGTCATGGTGTCAGATTTTACATCCCGAACAAAACAAACACGGGTGGGTAATGAGCACAGGATTGAAAACACAGCCTGACCTGAGTACTACATAACAGTAGTATTTTCACCCCATCACATATAGAACCCAGCCAAGTCATGTTTATATACATTACTTTGTGCTCAAATACTAGATAGGACAACTCAGACTAGAGCTGTCCTAGCTAGTATGTGAGCACCTGGAAGCCATTTGGCCTCTTATCTGAGCAGGCTCCGTCGGTTCATGCTCAAAGACTATAGCTGTCCTATCTAGTCTTTGAGATCAAAGTATATAGTGTGTCCTATACAACTCAAACTACAGCTGTCCTATCTAGTCTGTAAGCTCCTCTAAGCCATTTGGCCTCTCATCTCAGCAGGTCTCGTCAGTTCATAGTCAGAGACGAGATAGGCCTTCCTATTCTAGAGCTGTCCTATCTAGTCTTTGAGCTCCCAGGATACGTTTCATTATTCTGCTTTCACCATTTCAAGGATTACTCAGACTAAAGCTGTCCTATCTAGTCTTTGAGCTCCCAGGATACGTTTCATTATTCTGCTTTCACCATTTCAAGGATTACTCAGACTAAAGCTGTCCTATCTAGTCTTTCAGCTCCCAGGATACGTTTCACCATTCATGCTCAAAAAACTAGGTAGGATTACTCAGACTAAAGCCGTCCTATCTAGTCTTTGAGCTTCCAGGATTTGTTTCACCATTCTGGTTTCACCATTTAATGCTCAAAAAACTAGGTAGGATTACTCACACTAAAGCTGCCCTATCTAGTCTTTTTGCTCCCAGGATATGTTTCACCATTCTGGTTTCACCATTTCATGCTGAAAAAACTAAGCAGGATTACTCACACTAAAGCTGTCCTATCTAGTCTTTGAGCTCCCAGGATACATTTCACCATTCTGGTTTCACCATTTCATGCCCAAAAACTAGGTAGGATTACTCAGACTAAAGCTGTCCTATCTAGTCTTTGAGCTCCCAGGATACGTATCACCATTCTGGTTTCACCATTTCATGCCCAAAAACTAGGTAGGATTACTCAGACTAAAGCTGTCCTATCTAGTCTTTGAGCTCCCAGGATACGTATCACCATTCTGGTTTCACCATTTCATGCTCAAAAATCTAGGTAGGATTACTCAGACTAAAACTGTCCTATCTAGTCTTTTAGTTCCCAGGATACATTTCACCATTTCATGCTGAAAAAACTAGGTAGGATTACTGAGACTAAAGCTGTCCTATCTAGTCTTTTAGCTCCCAGGATAAATTTCACCATTCTGGTTTCACCATTTCATGCTGAAAAAAACAGGTAGGATTACTCAGACTTAAGATGTCCTATCTAGTCTTTTAGCTCCCAGGATACGTATCACCATTCTGGTTTCACCATTTCATGCTCAAAAATCTAGGTAGGATTACTCAGACTAAAGCTGTCCTATCTAGTCTTTTAGCTCCCAAGATACGTTTCACCATTCTGGTTTCACCATTTCATGCTGAAAAAACTAGGTAGGATTACTCTGGCTAAAGCTGTCCTATCTAGTCTTTTAGCTCCCAGAATACGTTTCACCATTATGGTTTCACCATCTCATGCTTAAACTAGGTTGGATTACTCAGACTAAAGCTGTCCTATCTAGTCTTTTAGCTCCCAGGACACATTTCACCATTTCATGCTGAAAAAACTAGGTAGGATTACTCAGACTAAAGCTGTCCTAACTAGTCTTTTAGCTCCCAGGATACATTTCACCATTCTGTTTTCACCATTTCATGCTCGAAAAATAGGTAGGATTACTGAGACTAAAGCTGTCCTATCTAGTCTTTTAGCTCCCAGGATACATTTCACCATTGTGGTTTCACCATTTCATGCTCAAAAAACTAGGTAGGATTACTCAGACTAAAGTTGTCCTATCTAGTCTGTGAGCTCCTAAAAGCTGTTTGACCCCTCATCCGAACTGGCTTCATCACTTCATAGTCACAAACGAGATAGGCCTTCCTACACTAGAGCTGTCCTATCTAGTCTTTGAGGTCCAGGAATACGTTTCACAGCTCATTTGAGTTGGAGTTCATGCTCAAAAACCTGATAGGACTACTCAGAGTGAAACTATAGCTGTCCTTTGAGATCAAAGACGGGAGCTGTCCTATCTAGTCTTTGAGAGTCCAAACTTGAGCATCCATGGATGAGATGACCGGATTCTTGCCACGAGGGCGCAGCATCCATTCTAAGGTAGCATAGTTGATGCTACCTTGAAGCAGAGGTCAACGTTAGAAACGTCGAGTTTGATTAGCGAGAAGGTTTTGCTCGTCTGTGCAGAGCACGACAGCGTGAAAGTGGATCTTGCTCCTTCAGATGTTCTCTGAGGTGCACCGTGCGGCACACACTGCCTGAAGGCTGAAGACGCTTTTCCCACAAGGTGGCTGAAAAGTGTGTGCGTGTTTCTTTGTGTGTCTGATTGCTCCCGAAGACTGAAGCGGTGCAGCAGGAAGCTAGCAAACCTTAAAAAGACTCCAGGACCATCAACTGACAGCTTCTCGTACAGGGAACGATGAGGATTGGATTGGAGTGAAATCGGGATTATTACTGCGGTGCTAACTTTTAACCTCAGCGGTAAAAACAGTCTGGATCTTCCACACGGATTCGGAAGTAGAAGGCCAATTCCAACCCGATCGCTGACATCGTAACGCTATCAAAATAAAATTGAATTTCTGTTTTTTTTTTTTAACGCCAAATCTGATTCAACACATATTGAACTTCCCTGAATGCATCTTGGCTCATCTCTTTCCGAAGCGGAGATCACTCCTTCAATAACATGATTGGATTTTTAGCTCAGAATTAGCAAATACATCTAATGTTGCCTCCTGGCATTTATGCTAATAGCATGTTGATGCTAAGCACACGGCAGGCAAAATCAAAAAGTCCATTAAAAATCAGGAGAGAGAGAGCTAAGATTTTAATACACCCCCCCCCCCCCCCACACACACACACCTTGGATCGGCAAACCATGACTTTTTAGAAACTTACCATTTATTTTTATGTTTTATTTTTATTTTTATTTTTATTTTTATTTTTATTTTTATTTTTATTTTTATTTTTATTTTTATTTTTATTTTTATTTTTATTTTTATTTTTATTTTTATTTTTATTTTTATTTTTATTTTTATTTTTATTCAAAAAGGAACAATGTAGAACATGTGTCTTTTAGTTCTTTTTTTATTTTAATTGGTTTTATTTTTCATATTTTTATGGCTTTGATTCTTGTTTTTAATATTTTAATATCTATTTTACAATTTTATTTCTTATTTGATATTTAGTTTTGGATTAAATTCAATTTGTGCCTTAATTGATTATTTTTATTTTTATTTTTATTTTTATTTTTATTTTTATTTTTATTTTTATTTTTATTTTTATTTTTTTATTTTTATTTTTATTTTTATTTTTATTTTTATTTTTATTTTTATTTTTATTTTTATTTTTATTTTTATTTTTATTTTTATTTTTATTTTTATTTTTATTTTTATTTATTTTTTTCATTATTGTTTATTATTACTTTTTGTGGAAAAGCCTGCATATTGTGAGCATATTATATAAAAAAATATATTATATAAAAAAGGCAACTTTATTGATTTATCATCATTACAATATCACAAACGGGTATCTTGTCCCGGGCCCGGGTATGACGGGGGGGGCCCAGAACTGGTCCCTCATGAAAATGTGATTGATTGATTCATTTCAAGCTGCATGGCGGACAAGTGGTTAGCACGTCGGCCTCACATCCAGGAGACAAAAGTTCAATTCCACCCTCTCATATGTTCTCCCCGTGCATGCGTGGGTTTTCTCCGGGTACTCCGGTTTCCTCCCACATTCCAAAAACATGCTAGGTTAATTAGCGACTCCAAATTGTCCATAGGTATGAATGTGAGTGTGAATGGTTGTTTGTCTATATGTGCCCTGTGATTGGCTGGCAACCAATCCAGGGATAGGCTCCAGCAAATGAATGAATGAATGTTTCATTTTAAAATGTGTTGATTTGGGGGAGAAAATGTGCCATATTTACATGCAAAAAAATGATTTCTGGTTATTTTGCCTTTATTGTTTTCGAAAATCTGTGATTGGCTGGCAACCGGTCGCCAGGTTGTACCCCGTCTTTCGGCCAAAGACAGCTGAGATAGTCTCCGATAGGC
>NC_136366.1:3820000-3840000 GCF_037039965.1 Doryrhamphus excisus | reverse complement strand
CCTTTTGGCCTGATTTAGGCAAGAGGTTGTGATGATATGTAGAATTGTACACTGGTCACTAGGTGTCAGTTACTGTACTGTTACTGTAATGTTGGGTGAGACACACAAGCACCAGACTTGATAGCAAGAATCGTGTCGGTCATGAACAAACGGGTCAAAAGAACTAGTTTTTTTTTTTTGTAAACAGAATGAACAAGGTCACCGAAACTAAAGTACCCGTTCAGTTCGTTCAGTTGCAAATGCTTTTTTTTTTGATTGGCTGGAGAGTCGGTTCACCGTTTTTGCAGGGTGGGACTATCTGTGTGTTTGGATTATCTTATCCTATCTTATCGCACCTCGTTCTGTGGGTGGGGTTAGCTGACTGAAAGCGGTCTTTTCAGTCAGAAAGATCGAGACTGAGACATTGACCCGTAACGCCGGACTGGGGATCTGAGACGCTCGGATCCGGAATTCGCTCGGATTTCAAGGTACGTCATCACGTGTTGTTGCGCTGTTGAGTCGGAACGACCGTGAACATGAGTGAACGGACTGACTCGATATGGCTGACCGGGTCTACGCACACGGGGAGATCACAGGCTAACGACCAATTGACCGAAATGACCGAAATGAACGAAATGACCGAAATGAACGAAATGACCGAAATGACCGAAATGAACAAAATGAACGGAATGAACGAAATGAAAAAAATGAACGAAATGAACAAAATGAACGAAATGAACGAAATGACCGAAATGAACGAAATGAACGGAATGAACGAAATGAAAAAAATGAACGAAATGAACAAAATGAACGAAATGAACGAAATGAACGAAATGACCGAAATGAACGAAATGACCGAAATGAACAAAATGACCGAAATGACCGAAATGACCGAAATGAACAAAATGAACGAAATGAACGAAATGAACGAAATGAACGAAATGAACGAAATGAACGAAATGAAAAAAATGAACGAAATGAACAAAATGAACGAAATGAACGAAATGAATGAAATGAATGAAATGAATGAAATGAATGAAATGAATGAAATGAATGAAATGAACGAAATAAACGAAATGAACGAAATGAACGAAATTAAAAAAATGAACGAAATGAACAAAATGAACGAAATGAATGAAATGAACGAAATGAACGAAATGAACGAAATGAACAAAATGAAAAAAATGAACGAAATGAACAAAATGAACAAAATGAACGAAATGAACGAAATGAACGAAATGAACGAAATGAACGAAATGAACGAAATGAACGAAATTAATGAAACGAACGGATCATTTTACTGAATGAACCGGAATGATCCGGTTCACTGAAATGAACGGTTTTGCCCACCACTATTCATTGCAGCATTTAGTAATCAGGTCCAATAATGCCTAAAAAAAAATCCCTAATAAAAATGCGGTCCGGAATTGAACTGGAAATCAACTTCTCAGTGTTTACGAACCTTTTTGGTTAATGAATGAATGATCATGAATCCCTTCCGAAGCAAAACGGACTCTAAAGAAAGCAAAATTTCCCATAGAAAATCATGTAAATCCACACACCCAAAAATGTTACACAAAAAGAAATCATCGTAGTTTTACATACATAAAATGATGCAACAATAATTACACGGCCCACAATGCATTGCGCCATAATGTGCAAGATTTCCACCTACCCATGAGATCCAAGATGACGTCATAAACAATTATCAATTATTTTGGACGCTAATCAAACAGACAAAAGCCAAGACAAAATTGGAGCAAAACTTTTAGATTTCTAACCAAGGCGGATGTAAACCAAGGTACCAAGGCGGATGTAAACCAAGGTACCACTGTCCATGTGAAAGATTTCCACATTTGAGAACAGGGATTCTATGCTGTGATTTGATATGACTTCTACCGAGTATTCTTGTTTGCCCCCCCCCCCCCCCCCCCCCCACCATGTCTTTCCGTCTCATGTCACGTGACACCCAGCAATGGTAATGAATTTGATTACTCGTTATTGGAAAACATTAAAGGCGTGTTATTTTACCACAAATGCCGCCGAGATTCCCAAACCATCAATTAGTGTCAGCGCGTGTGCCTTGCTTGAAGGTCAGTGTTGCATCTTTAAAAAGCATTTTCATTTCGCCTAAAGGGCTCGAAAATAACTAAATACGTGTTCATCCAACTCCATACCTGTTGTTTGTTGCATGAAGACGTCAAAATGAGGAGTTTTTTCTGTTTTATCTTGACTTTTTTCAACTGTGAACTTGAATAGCTTATAAATGTTTATAAAACTTTATCCAATCCACTTTATTTAGATAGCACATTTTATAAACAGTGTTTCCAAAGTGCTGCACAGACTGGTAAAATAGTAAAAATAAAAAGTAAAAAATAAAAATAAAAATAAAAATAAAAATAAAAATAAAAATAAAAATAAAAATAAATAAATAAAAATAAAAATAAAAATAAAAATAAAAATAAAAATAAAAATAAAAATAAAAATAAAAATAAAAATAAAAATAAAAATAAAAATAAAAATAAAAATAAAAATAAAAATAAAAATAAAAATCTTGCAGCTAGGAGACCAGGGTTCAATCCCACCCTTGGCCATCTCTGTGTGGAGTTTGCATGTTCTCCCCGTGCATGCGTGGGTTTTCTCCGGGTACTCCGGTTTCCTCCCACATTCCAAAAACATGCTAGGTTAATTAGCGACTCCAAATTGTCCATAGGTATGAATGTGAGTGTGAATGGTTGTTTGTCTATATGTGCCCTGTGATTGGCTGGCCACCAGTCCAGGGTGTACCCCGCCTCTTGCCCGAAGACAGCTGGGATAGGCTCCAGCACCCACCACGACCCTTGTGAGGAAAAAGCAGTAGAAAATGAATAAAAATAAAAATAAAAATAAAAATAAAAATAAAAATAAAAATAAAAATAAAAATAAAAATAAAAATAAAAATAAAAATAAAAATAAAAATAAAAATAAAACCAATTAAGGCACAAATTAAATTTAATCCAAAACAAAAAAATCTAATAAGAAATAAAATAGTAAAACAGACATTAAAATATTAAAAACAAGAAGCAAAGCCATAACAATATAAAAAATAAAACCAATTAAAATAAAAGAAAGAACTAAAAGACACATATTCTACATTGTTCCATTTTTGAAAGCGAACGGTAAATTACCAAAAATGACATGACAGTTGACGGTAACTAGCTCTCACTGTTCAGCCCGATTTTTTCCGTGACTCACTCAACTAAACAAACATGGCGGTGTACCAGACAGAAGATATTTACAATCATTATAGCCAAGATTTCAGACATGTGTCAATACTTGTGGAGGAGGAAGAAACATTTGGGGATGCAATAGTGAACTTTTAAAAAATAAACTTAAGTTTTAAGACATGGAGATGAAGATTGGTGGCCTTCAAAATATAGAATAAGTGTAAATATCGCTGGAGTTGCTTATCCTTGATTGCATATTGAAGCTTTGCAGCTTCAGACATCATATAAACAAGACATGATTTACTCTTCTGTGGCGACTTGGAGGTCGTTATTTTTTTCAAAAATGCCTTCATAGTCGACTTTCAAGCTAAATGCTTCTCGGAAAAATGTTCCTTCATAGAATCATCACTGCAAAGAACAGAACTGCAGGTGGTCTTTCACTTGCTTCATCAATTGTTCCTTTGTATTGAGTTGTGGACTTCTATAGAGCAGCTCCACATAAAAAAAAGCTTTCTAGATCTTCCAGAATCTGCACCTATTTCAGCTGTACACACTCAAACATCACAGCGAGATCACAAAATATCACAATATTTGGACTGAAGCAGTAAACTGTGTTGGGTTGCGACCGCGTTCATCCAAATTTAAAGCAACATTTGAAATGATCAGAGTCGGCATCGATATCACGATCAATAATGCAATCAAGTTACTTTAATGTTTAAACGCGTCGCTTGTCAGATGTTCTTGTCAGCAACGCCAATTAAAGCTGACAGCTGACGACGTCTCGTTTGCATAACGTTCAACACAAACCACTAAAAGAAGAACTTGGCCATCTTGGTTTCAGTCCCGTGCTTGCTGCTAATTAAACATCGTTAATGCTCTCGTTCGTCAAGTTCACACTCTGTGTGTGTGAGGCTGTTAATGACCCTCGTTAGATGACCTGTGTGCTCGAGTACACACAAACAGGTGGAAAATAAAACAAACTCGTGTGGCAGACAGCACAAGAAAACATAGACGAGAATAAATGTGGCTTTTTTCCGTTTAGTGTCGGAACCTTTTTTAAAAAAATTGGGGAAAAATTCCCACCAAATGAGGAAAATAAATCCACCAGTGGTGTTCTTCTTCATCAGGATATTCCAAATGGTTGTGCTGCATGGCCATGGCCAATGTTTGTTCAATTTTTAAATATGCAATCAACTTAAATAAATGAAATTTGCATACTCAAAGTTCTTAAAAAAGTTCTAATAACTTAATTATGTCAAGTTCATTTAACATATTTTGAGTACTTTTAACTAATATGTTTTGATTAAATTGATCTATGGCTATATTAAGTAAGATTAACTTAAAAACATACTTTACATACAACTTAAGACACTTGAATTTTTGCAGATTTGTGTAACCTACTTAAAAGAATTCGTTTTTTACTTATTACTTATAAAATAAAGTATCTATTAAACAGGAATAAATCAAACCAAGAATAAATTAAGAACGTTTATTTACATAGCCCTTAATCACAAAAGAGTCTCAAAAAGCTGGCAACAATCTGGCAACAATCCACGATATCCCCTGGTCGGTCAAAAAACTTCAAAAAAACATCTGCAGATTTTGCATGCGTCTCTCAGCGCTCAGATGCATCCGTAAACCCACAAATTATGCTAGCAAAAAATCCAGATTTGCTACTAAATTAGCTTATTTTTACCCTGCAAATCCACTTTTTTTTTGCCAATCAGTTCGTCGCTTGCAAATATTTTTTTTGTTTGTTTGGATAAAAAGACACACATTGTCTCCACAACACATTGCTTTGCTATAAGTACCTCTTGTCGTCAAGTCACGTTTATTTACATAGCTCTTGATCACAAAAGAGTCTCAAAAAGCTGGCAACAATCTGGCAACAATGCACGATATCCCCTGGTCGGTCAAAAAACATCAAAAAAACATCTGCAAATTTTTGATGCGTCTCTCAGCGTTCGGATGCATCCGTAAACCCGCAAATGATGCTAGCAAAGAATCCAGATTTGCTACTAAATTAGCTTATTTTTACCCTGCAAATCCACTTTTTTTGTTTGCCAATCAGTTCGTCGATTGCAAATATTTTTTTTGTTTGTTTGGATAAAAAGACACACATTGTTTCCACAACACATTGCTTTGCTATAAGTACCTCTTGTCGTCAAGTCACGTTTATTTACATAGCTCTTGATCACAAAAGAGTCTGAAAAAGCTGGCAACAATCTGGCAACAATGCACGATATCCCCTGGTTGGTCAAAAAACTTCAAAATAACATCTGCAAATTTTGGATGCGTCTCTCAGCGTTCGGATGCATCCGTAAACCCAAATTATGCTAGCAAAAAATCCAGATTTGCTACTAAATTAGCTTTTTTTTACCCTGCAAATCCACTTTTTTTGTTTGCCAATCAGTTCGTCGCTTGCAAATATTTTTTTTTGTTTGTTTGGATAAAAAGACACACATTGTCTCCACAACACATTACTTTGCTATAAGTACCTCTTGTCGTCAAGTCACGTTTATTTACATAGCTCTTGATCACAAAAGAGTCTGAAAAAGCTGGCAACAATCTGGCAACAATGCACGATATCCCCTGGTTGGTAAAAAAACATCAAAATAACATCTGCAGATTTTGTATGCGTCTCTCAGCATTCGGATGCATCCGTAAACCCGCAAATGATGCTAGCATTTTGCTACTAAATTAGCTTTTTTTACCCTGCAAATCCACTTTTTTCAGTTCGTTGCTTGAAAATATTTTTTTTTCTTTGGTTGGATAAAAAGACACATTGCTTTACTATAAGTATCTCTTGTCGTCAAGTCACGTTTACTTACATAGCCCTTTATCACAAAAGAGTCTCAAAGGTTTGGCAACAATCTGGCAACAACGCACGACATCCCGTGGTTGCTCTGACCAGCTGTTTCGGTCCCGGCGGAAGCTGTAGTAATTCTACACTTCATCAAACTTACTTCAGATTTCAAAACTTGAGGTTAGCATCCACTGGGGGAGCGCTAGCTCCCTTAGCCGTAAATCGGATTACAGTCCGGATTTTACGGTAATAGTTACTATTGTCGCATTTGAACGGATGACAAGGTCGTAGTTGATCCACATCCTCCTGTCACATCCCATTCCTCTTGTCGTTAAGTCACGTTTATTTACATAGTCCTTAATTACAAAAGAGTCTCAAAGGGCTGGCAACAATCTGGCAACAATCCATGACATCCCCTGGTCGGTCTGGCAAGTGAAGAGGACGTCGTAGCCAAAAAAAAATCAATTAGCCGGTCAACCTGTCGCCTGAAGAGGAAGTCATTACACATAAAACATGTGTGTTATTCTTGGTGTTATTTAAGTGTTGTCTCATTCCACGACCTCCCACTGTGCCGAGCATGTGTTCTTCCCAAAGTGTTGCCTCAGTTAACACGTCTGACGCGTAAGTAAATGCACACGTTTCTCTGTTTACACGGTTTTCCAAACATAAAAAAAAACAATGTCTGCACTGCCAATGTGATTAAAGTCCAAGCGGGTCGTCGGGTCAAAGCTGGGTAATTAACGAGAACAGAGCCGCTTGCCAACACGCCACGTAACGACAACACAAAAGCCACGCACCCGCCTGTTGGCCAACATTTCACATGATGACCAGCGCGTACGTGAATGTGCTCACAGAGGCGGCAGACATGCGGCTAATGGCTAATTGTTCATGTAGCGCTTGGGTGGGTCCATCAACACACACATCACTTGGTGACAGACACATAAGTCATGATGAAGTGCTTTTTTTTGCAGGGGGTGCTGGGGGTGCTGGGGCCTATCCCAGAGGCGGGGTACACCCTGTACTGGTGGCCAGCCAATCACAGGGCACATATAGACAAACAACCATTCACACTCACATTCATACCTATAGACAATTTGGAGTCGCTAATTAACCTAGCATGTTTTTGGAACGTGGGAGGAAACCGGAGTACCCGGAGAAAACCCACGCATGCACGGGGAGAACATGCAAACTCTACACAGAGATGGCCGAGGGTGGGGAAAGACAAAATAAGAAGCCAAAAAGTTACCACTTCCACACAAAATAGGAGGAAAACTCCAATTAAATTAATTTATTCATTTTCTACTGCTTATCCTCACAAAGGTCGCAGGGGTGCTGGAGCCTATCCCAGCTGTCTTCGGACGAGAGACTGGTGGCCAGCCAATCACAGGGCACATATAGACAAACAACCATTCACACTCACATTCATACCTATGGACAATTTGGAGTCGCTAATTAACCTAGCATGTTTTTGGAATGTGGGAGGAGTACCCGGAGAAAAGCCACACATGCACACTCCACACAGAGATGGCCGGGGGTGGGATTGAACTTGTGTCTCCTTGCTGTGAGGTCTGCGCGCTAACCACTCCACCACCGTGCAGCCTGACTTTTTTTTCCCAATTTTTTGAGTTTTTTTTGTGCACAAATTTTTTTGTCATTGGAAGTATCGATATTTTAGTATGGATGTGCCCATCGGTATTAGACCGAGGAAGACCAAGGTTATGGTGGATTGCAAGGTTTATAGCATACAATTATTTTTTATATATTTAATCTCAATTTGTTGTGGGTATTTTACCATTACTGAGCTTTAGACTTATTCCAGCAGCATCTTTCCGTACGTATCCTTGCCTGAATGTTGATGCAAGAAGCATGCTGTGCAGGTCAAAGGTCAGGTTGAGTCCCACTGATGAACATCTGGTGAAGATTGTCCCGGGACATTGTTCCCCCCCTGCGCAGACGTGCGGTGTTTTTTTGGGCATGACACGAGGCTTGTGCTATAAAAGGAGTTAAAACGCAGCGTGAGCGCCACTAAGTTGTCTTAAAGCCACGGCTGTCAGCTTTAAATATACCTTTACATATTCATGACCTGACACCAAGCAGCTTATTCTGCCGCAGGCTAAAGCTCTTGACTAAATGGGACTTATAGTATATAATGTATATACAGTATATACAGTATATACAGTATATACAGTATATACAGTATATACAGTATATACAGTATATACAGTATATACAGTATCCTGTATCATGATATTGATGGCAAAAGAATGATTTGGGTGGTCCTTTCTTTGCAAAGAAAACTGGAAATATTACTGCACAGTTTGAACCTTTGCAATAAATGTCATCATTTCTTCAGCTTCAGCCCCCCCTAAATAGTTTGATATTATAATAATATAATATATAATATAATAGGGCGGCACTTTATTTATTATTTATTTATTATTCCACTTTATTTAGATAGCACATTTTATAAACAGCGTTTCCAAAGTGCTGCACAGACTGGTAAAATAGTAAAAATAATAAGTAAAAAAAATAAAAATGAAATAAAAATAAAAATAAAAATAAAAATAAAAATAAAAATAAAAATAAAAATAAAAATAAAAATAAAAATAAAAATAAAAATAAAAATAAAAATAAAAATAAAAATAAAAATAAAAATCTCGCAGCTAGGAGACCAGGGTTCAATTCCCACTGACTCCAAATTGTCCATAGGTATGAATGTGAGTGTGAATGGTTGTTTGTCTATATGTGCCCTGTGATTGGCTGGCTGGCGACCAGTCCAGGGTGTACCCCGCCTCTCGCCTGAAGATAGCTGGGATAGGCTCCAGCACCCCCCGCGACCCACGTGAGGAAAAGCGGTAGAAAATGAATGAATGAATAATATAATAATGGCCCAGCTCACATCAACTGCATTAGCAATGGGGTTGTTTCTTGAACCAATCAGATTTGAAAAATACCTCACAGGGCCAGCTAGCAGGCCTGCAAAAAAACACCGCACTTTGCTGTCCTCTGATTGGTTGACCAATAGTTGGCCAATTTGCACACATCTCAGTGGTGTGCTGTCAGGGCCTGCAAAGTCTTCTCTGCTGGCCTATTTCTTCCCAAAAAATTTTTTATGTTTTTTCAAATGTTTTTGTACAGTCAGATTCCAGATTCTAAGTCTAATCCGTCCAAGGCTTTCAAAATCAGGAGTGCAGGCCCAGCTCACCTCAACTGTATTAGCATTGGGGTCGTTTCTTGAACCAATCAGATTTGAAAATTACCTGAAAGGGCCAGCTAGCAGGCCCGCAAAAAAACACAGAACTTTGCTGTCCTTTGCTATATAAGTACCTCTTGTCGTCAAGTCACGTTTAATTACATAGCCCTTAATCACAAAAGAATCTCAAAGGGCTGGCAACAATCTGGCAACAATCCACACGATATCCCCTGGTTGGTCAAAAAACGTCAAAATAACATCTGCAAATTTTGGATGTGTCTCTCAGCGTTCGGATGCATCCGTAAACCCGCAGATGATGCTAGCAAAGAATCCAGATTTGCTACTAAATTAGCTTTTTTTTACCCTGCAAATCCACTTTTTTTGTTTGCCAATCAGTTCGTTGCTAGCAAATATTTCAATAAAAATACACATTGTCTCCACAACACATTGCTTTGCTATAATGTTCTCCAGAATGCAGCAACAGGTGAGCATTACACAGCCTCACTGAAGCCTTTCAAGGTTGTGCTTATTTAAAATTAGCTTAGCGTCGTCATGACATCACGGCGATCACGAACAAAAAAAAAACAAAAAAAATCCACTGAGGCTATTCTGCTTTTTCGGAAAACGACAATCCGATGGAAAAGACAGTGTTTTGGCGCAGTGGTGCAGATGGCGATGCCCTGACTTGATTGTGCCTCCACACTTACTGTGTCAGCCCCGGAGGAGGTTGCCATGGCGACAGCAGCCAGAGAGGAGAGCCTGTTCTGACACTGAGCACAACTTGATAATTGGCACATTATCACAAGCTGCAACTTCCAGGGAAAAGAAGATTGTCAGCTCGCTAGCACGACCTCTTTGGACATAAAACGATGTCGTGCATACACTAAAGGGTCCAACGGATAAAACTAAACATTTTTACAAACAACATTGCCTTGCTCATGAGGAGAGAGAGGTTATTTGCTAGCAATTGGACTACAAAATACAAATCTTAGGATCTTTGCCTGGCTGCACGGCGGTTGAGTGGTTAGCCTGCAGACCTCACAGCTATGAGACCAGGGTTCAATTCCACCCTCGGCCATCTCTGTGTGGAGTTTGCATGTTCTCTCCGGGTTTTCTCCGGGTACTCCGGTTTCCTCCCACATTCCAAAAACATGCTAGGTTAATTAGCGACTCCAAATTGTCCATACGTAGGTATGAATGTGAGTGTGAATGGTTGTTTGTCTATATGTGCCCTGTGATTGGCTGGTCACCAGTCCAGGGTGTACCCCGCCTCTCGCCCAAAGACGGCTGGGATAGGCTCCAGCACCCCCCGCGACCCTCGTGAGGATGAGCAGTAGAAGATGGATGGATGTATATTTCATATCACAGCATAAAGAATACACAACATCAAATAAGGTCTATCAATGAAAGCGGCTGAAAATTCAAAAATGCTAACAGTAGCATGCTAATATATACGTAGCATAACAGAGCTATATAAGTGTTTATATATGTGTTCAGTTGTCGCTACAACCGATACTATTCTAATGTTACCATGCTAGCAATGTTAACATTCTAATACATTAGCATGCTAGCAATGTCAACATGCTAACGGCAGCATGCTAATATGAACATAGCATAACAGTGCTATATAAGTGTTTATATATGTGTTTAGTTGTCGCTACAACTGATTCTCTTCTAATGTTACCATGCTAGCAATGTTAACATTCTAATACATTAGCATGCTAGCAATGTTAACATGCTAACAGCATCATGCTAATATGTACGTAGCATAACAGTGCTATATAACTGTTTATATATGTGTTTAGTTGTTCCTACAACTGACACTATTCTAATGTTAGCATGCTAATGGTAGCATGCTAATATGTACATAGCATAACAGTGCTATATAAGTGTTTATATATGTGTTTAGTTGTCGCTACAACTGATTCTCTTCTAATGTTACCATGCTAGCAATGTTAACATTCTAATACATTAGCATGCTAGCAATGTTAACATGCTAACAGCATCATGCTAATATGTACGTAGCATAACAGTGCTACATAACTGTTTATATATGTGTTTAGTTGTTCCTACAACTGACACTATTCTAATGTTAGCATGCTAATGGTAGCATGCTAATATGTACATAGCATAACAGTGCTATATAAGTGTTTATATATGTCTTTAGTTGTCGCTACAACTGATACTATTCTAATGTTACCATGCTAGCAATGTTAACATTCTAATGCATTAGCATGCTCGCAATGTCAACATGCTAACAGCAGCATGCTAATATGTACGTAGCATAACAGTGCTATATCAGTGTTTATATATGTGTTTAGTTGTCGCTACAACTGATACTATTCTAATGTTACCATGCTAGCAATGTTAACATGCTAACGGCAGCATGCTAATATGTGCGTAGCATAACAGTGCTATGTAAGTGTTTATATATGTGTTTAGTTGTCACTACAACTGATACTATTCTAATGTTACCATGCCAATGGTAGCATGCTAATATGTACATAGCATAACAGTGCTATATAAGTGTTTATATATGTGTTTAGTTGTCGCTACAACTGATTCTCTTCTAATGTTACCATGCTAGCAATGTTAACATTCTAATACATTAGCATGCTAGCAATGTTAACATGCTAACAGCAGCATGCTAATATGTACGTAGCATAACAGTGCTATATAACTGTTTATATATGTGTTTAGTTGTTCCTACAACTGACCCTATTCTAATGTTACCATGCTAATGGTAGCATGCTAATATGTACATAGCATAACAGTGCTATATAAGTGTTTATATATGTGTTTAGTTGTCGCTACAACTGATACTATTCTAATGTTACCATGCTAGCAATGTTAACATTCTAATGCATTAGCATGCTAGCAATGTTAACATGCTAACAGCAGCATGCTAATATGTACGTAGCATAACAGTGCTATATCAGTGTTTATATATGTGTTTAGTTGTCGCTACAACTGATACTATTCTAATGTTACCATGCTAGCAATGTTAACATTCTAATACATTAGCATGCTAGCAATGTCAACATGCTAACAGCAGCATGCTAATATGTACGTAGCATAACAGTGCTATATCAGTGTTTATATATGTGTTTAGTTGTCGCTACAACTGATATTATTCTAATGTTACCATGCTAATAAACCAAATGCAATTGGAATATTTGGGTCCATGTATACTTGGCTATTGTCACAACAGACGATGATGATGATGATGATGGCAGAACAGAGCTCCCGTTGGTCAGCCAGCGTGGGCGGAGTCACGCAGATGGCGTCCTCGTGTGTCTCCAATGTCTCACAGAAGGACTTAACGAGGCTTTAACGATGGCTGTCATTTACGACCGTTAGCGTCTCCATCGACTTCAGCTGAGCGTAGCCGTGCACACATGCAAGTGGACATTCCATTTGTTTTGTTCTGTGTTCTCTATGTGTGTGTGTTGTGTGTTGTGTGTGTGTGTGTGTGTGTGTGTGTGTGTTCAGGAGCAGCATGTCTGCAAGGGATAATTGAAAAGAAATAAACAGAAAGCCTCAAAGAAAAGAAAGTGGAGATTTAATGTTCACTTCAGCAGTAACACTGACACACAATCAAAAAAGGGATTAGCAGCAACACACCTGTGTTCACACACACACACACACACACACACACACACACACACACACATACAGGATAATAGATTCCCGCTGCGGGGTCATGTTGCAGTTTAAGAGGACATTGTCCACATGCTTGTTACCGATCCAACAAGGTGATAAAAGACATCTACAAGGGAGGTGGGGGTGGGGGTGGGGGTGGGGGGGCAGAGATCCTAGTTCAGGTGATGATGTCAAACACCATAAAAAATGTCATCATTCCAAAACGACTCGCTCTAAGGTGTTTGCATGGAGACATCTTTAGCTTTTTAAGGTTAAATTCAAGAGGATCTTTCAAGCTTTTAAGACCCCTCAAAGTCAAAATAAATTAGTGATGGGAAATGTTATTCCTTTTATACGCTCAAGTTCCTGTGTGTCGCTCCCCGAAAGGCATCGGGTACACGACACTAATCATTCATTCATTCATTTTCTACCGCTTTTCCTCACGAGGGTCGCGGGGGGTGCTGGAGCCTATCCCAGCTGTCTTCGGGCGAGAGGCGGGGTACACCCTGGACTGGTCGCCAGCCAATCACAGGGCACATATAGACAAACAACCATTCACACTCACATTCATACCTATGGACAATTTGGAGTCGCTAATTAACCTAGCATGTTTTTGGAATGTGGGAGGAAACCGGAGTACCCGGAGAAAACCCACGCATGCACGGGGAGAACATGCAAACTCCACACAGAGATGGCCGAGGGTGGGAATTGAACCCTGGTCTCCTAGCTGTGAGGTCTGTGCGCTAACCACTAGACCGCCGTGCCGCCGACACTAATCATGTATGCAAAATATTAAAAAGAATTAGCAAAACTTGAGCCTTTGTGGAGTATCCGTGAATCATGGAAATCAAGTCCTCATGGAGTATCCGTGAATCAGTAAAACTTAAGTCTTGGTCGATACTAATGAGGTAGCAAGACTTGAGTCTTTGTGGAGTACCCGTGAATCAGTGAAACTCAAGTCTTCATGGAGGATCCGTGAATCGGTGAAACTCAAGTCTTGGTCGATACTCATGAGGTAGAAAGACTTGAGTCTTTGTGGAGTATCCGTGAATCAGTGAAACTCAAGTCTTTGTCGATACTCATGAGGTAGCAAGACTTGAGTCTTTGTGGAGTACCCGTGAATCAGTGAAACTCAAGTCTTGATCGATACTCATGAGGTAGAAAGACTTGAGTCTTTGTGGAGTGTCCGTGAATCAGTGAAACTCAAGTCTTCATGGAGTATCCGTGAATCGGTGAAACTCAAGTCTTAATCGATACTCATGAGGTAGAAAGACTTGAGTCTTTGTGGAGTGTCCGTGAATCAGTGAAACTCAAGTCTTCATGGAGTATCCGTGAATCGGTTAAACTCACGTCTTGGTCGATACTCATTAGGTAGCAAGACTTGAGTCTTTGAGGAGTATGTATGAATCAGTGAACCTCAAGTCTTGATCGATACTCATGAGGTAGCAAGACTTGAGTCTTTGTGGAGTATCCGTGAATCAGTGAAACTGAAGTCTTGGTCGATTCTCATGAGATAGCAAGACTTGAGTCTTTGTGGAGTATCCGTGAATCAGTGAAACTCAAGTCTTGGTCGATACTCATGAGGTAGAAAGACTTGAGTCTTTGTGGAGTATCCATGAATCAGTGAACCTCAAGTCTTCATGGAGTGTCCGTGAATCAGTGAAACTCAAGTCTTGGTCGATACTCATAAGGTAGCAAAACTTGAGTCTTTGTGGAGTAACCGGGAATCAGTGAAACTCAAGTCGTCATGGAGTATCCGTGAATCGGTGAAACTCAAGTCTTCATGGAGTATCCGTGAATCGGTGAAACTCAAGTCTTGGTCAATACTCATGAGGTAGAAAGACTTGAGTCTTTGTGGAGTATCCATGAATCAGTGAAACTCAAGTCTTTGTAGATACTCATGAGGTAGCAAGACTTGAGTCTTCGTGGAGTACCCGTGAATCAGTGAAACTCAAGTCTTCATGGAGTATCCGTGAATCGGTGAAACTCAAGTCTTGGTCGATACTCATGAGGTAGAAAGACTTGAGTCTTTGTGGAGTAACCGGGAATCAGTGAAACTCAAGTCGTCATGGAGTATCCGTGAATCGGTGAAACTCAAGTCTTGGTCGATACTCATGAGGTAGAAAGACTTGAGTCTTTGTGGAGTATCCATGAATCAGTGAAACTCAAGTCTTGATCGATACTCATGAGGTAGCAAGACTTGAGTATTTGTGGAGTATCCGTGATCAGTGAAACTGAAGTCTTGGTCGATTCTCATGAGATAGCAAGACTTGAGTCTTTGTGGAGTATCCATGAATCAGTGAAACTCAAGTCTTGGTCGATACTCATGAGGTAGAAAGACTTGAGTCTTTGTGGAGTATCCATGAATCAGTGAACCTCAAGTCTTCATGGAGTGTCCGTGAATCAGTGAAACCCAAGTCTTGGTCGATACTCATGAGGTAGCAAAACTTGAGTCTTTGTGGAGTATCCGTGAATCAGTGAAACTCAAGTCTTGATTGATACTCATGAGGTAGCAAAACTTGAGTCTTTGTGGAGTATCCGTGAATCAGTTAAACTCAAGTCTTCATGGAGTGTCCGTGAATCAGTGAAACTCAAGTCTTGGTCGATACTCATGAGGTAGCAAAACTTGAGTCTTTGTGGAGTACCTGTGAATCAGTGAAACTCAAGTCTTGGTCGATAATCATGAGGTAGCAACACCTGAGTCTTTGTGGAGTATCCGTGAATCAGTGAAACTGAAGTCTTGGTCGATACTCACGAGGTAGCAAAACTTGAGTCTTTGTGGAGTATCCGTGAATCAGTTAAACTCAAGTCTTCATGGAGTGTCCGTGAATCAGTGAAACTCAAGTCTTGGTCGATACTCATGAGGTAGCAAAACTTGAGTCTTTGTGGAGTACCTGTGAATCAGTGAAACTCAAGTCTTGGTCGATACTCATGAGGTAGCACGAGTCAGTAAGCCTGGAGTCCCGGTGGAGTATCCATGAGTCTTTGTCGATTATCTGTGAGTTTGTGAGCCCCAGTGTTGTACACCTGAATCAGTGAAATTGGAGTCTTTGTGGGGCACCCAAGAGTTAGCGGAACTAGAGTGACGGTGGAGTGAAACTGAAGTGTCCGATTACCCATGAGGCAGCAAGACTCGAGTCTTTGTGGAGTATCCCTGAATCGGTGAAACTCTTTGAGGAGTCTTTGAGGAGTACCCATAAGTCCATGAGACTTGTGTTTTTGTTGAATCGGAGACACTTAATCGGGTACCCATGAGTCAGTAAGACTCGAGTCCCGAAGTATTGACTCTGGAGCACCTGTGAATGCGAATCACTTGGTTTCCTTTTTATGGGGTGAGTCAGTGAACCAATTAACCAAATCGAGTCCCCATTCAGTTAGATTTGAACGATTCATCCACGGCTGTCCCATCCCTAACATGAGTGTGGTTCCGGGTTTCCGGGTTTCCGGGCCAGCTTCAATCCCATTGAGGAGAAAATCTGGTTGCCATGAGCGACAGCAGCTTTTTCGGAGGCAGGAGAGCAGTTAATTACACAAGCGAAGCGACAGTTTGCTTACGGTCGGGGAACACTTCATTTGACGCACTGGAGCAAGAACAACCGTTCCCAAAATGTCAGTGTGTCACTGGATCAGGACTAATTAGTCGTGAAAGGCAAACACATCACTGCCATTAGCGCTTTGTTAATTACGTTGCCGTGGTAGTTTGGCTAATGGCAGGTGCTGCAGGTAAATTAGCATCGTTGCTTGTTTTGGGAACTAGAAGTGATTAAGAAGCGTTCACTTCAAAAAGCAGAAAGACTCATTAACGCAAACGCCACTGAGTGACATTTTGGAATTTTCGATGACAGGGATTCCCACGGAGAAAGTCAATTATGACGCCGGCAATCTAATATTATGTGTCAACAGCGTGGGGGGTAAATTGTTTCCTTTTTTTCCGTTAAGTGTGTCATTGGGAATGTGTCACATTCCAAATACACGCAGGATGCTAATCTTATTTACACGGAAGCGTCTTTTTGCCGACATTCCATACTCAATCCCTTCCATCATGTGAATATACATGTGGAAAAATGCTGAGTTTTTGATGTTGTTCGCTTGTGTAAGTGTCTATTGGGCTCTTTGTATTGACTTGTGGACTCCTATAGAGCAGCTTCACGCAATAACCAGCACAAAAGGCTGGTTTCTTTGAGTTTCCACAAGCTAGCAACAAAACAAAGTTTTGGCTGTGTTCGAAACCGCATACTGTGAGTATGAGTAGTACACTGGCAGTATGCGATTTTTGAGTACTGCGAGAAGTACCTGGATGCATACTGCATTCGCCAGAAATCAGCTTACTACTCACACTCAAATGACCCAGGATGCAATAATAATATATAATAAAATAATTTCATATTTTTTATTGATTTTTATTTTTTTAATTAATTTATTTAATTTTTTTATTAATTTATTAATTTTAATTTATTTAAAAAAATTATTAAATTATTTTTTCACAAAAAAAGTCTCTGACAAATTTCATATAATAGGGCAAACGCAGGCTAATAAGCAAGCTAATAAGCAGGCTAATACTAGCCTACTACACGGAGGTCGTGTGGTTAGCGTGCGGACCTCACCGCTAGGAGACCAGGGTTCAATCCTGGGTTTTCTCCGGGTACTCCGGTTTCCTCCCACATTCCAAAAACATGCTAGGTTAATTAGCGACTCCAAATTGTCCATAGGTATGAATGTGAGTGTGAATGGTTGTTTGTCTATATGTGCCCTGTGATTGGCTGGCCACCAGTCCAGGGTGTACCCCGCCTCTCGCCCAAAGACAGCTGGGATAGGCTCCAGCATACCCCCACGACCCTCGTGAGGATAAGTGGTAGACAATGAAAATGAATGACTTTATGTGACATATTTAAGCAAAGCTGATCAATCATGGCGCAGGCCTCACAGCTAGGAGACCAGAGTTCAATTCCATTCCACCTTTTTTTTTTTCACCTGCTCTTAATATTTTAACAAGAAGCATGTTTACATATTTTTCACAATTTTTCCACAGAAAAACTGAATTTATGATTCAGTCCCGAGTCCTGGCAAGACAACAAACCTCAGCAGTCGCCCTCGCATTGATGTCTGACAGCAGGAAGTACTTAATGAAATGCCATTCTGTCCATCATCATCATCATCATCATCATAATACCGATGGCCGTTTTACACGCCAGGGAAGGCTGAACTTTTTGGACCGAACCAAGGTGGACTAGACGGCGGAGTGACGTGCGTAAAAGTACGACACGGACGGACCATGATCCTTTGCTGTCTTACTATATTGGATCCGACCCCTGACTGATGTGTAGTTGTTCTCATAGTTCACATAGTTGTCTGACTGACACTCAGACCAGGATATGGTTTGCCTTGGGTCCGCTGGGACAGGACCAGGAGAAAATAGAAATAGATACCTTAGAGCAGGGGTCTCAAACACGCAGCCCGCGGGCCAAATGTGGCCCGCAGGACACTATTTTGAGGCCCCCGTGCAAGTTTGATATGGATGCTGTATGGTATCATGTACCCAGAAAAAATTATTACGTTTGATTAATGTTCATGTTAAAGGTTAAATAACTGTTAATAGTTATCCTCCCTATCCGTGTGGAAGTGGTAAAATTTTTTGGCTATTTAAGTTTAAAGGAAATAACTCGAAGGCTACCGTTTAGGTCGCTAGCTCTCTAGTTTGCGAGTTAGCATGTGTCTCAAGACCCTGGAGTTGCGCAATATGTTGTAAATAAAAAGAGTATAAATGTGACTATAGTCGTGTTTTGTCATGTCTACAGGGCTCTAATAATGCTTTGTTCATTTTAATCTGAAAAAAATCATTTGTCTACCCACCAACTATATGTGGTTTCTTAAGTTTTTATTATTTGGTGTTTTATTATTATTATTATATTTATTTATTTATTACTGATTGATTGATTTTCTTTATTCTTGATTTGTTTATTTATTTTTCATCTTATTTTGTGTAGAAAAATAAAAAGTAAGATATTTGAGAACAATGGAATGTTTTATCAGAGCTTTTATTGTAGAAAATTGGAACCAAAGCGAAGTTTTTTAAATTTTTTTGTTTTTAATAAATGCATTTTTTTTTTTTTTTTTTTTTTTGGAAAACCTGATGCGGCCCAGTCTCACCCAGACCCAAGCTCCAGTGGTCCCCAAGTAAATTGAGTTTGAGACCCCTGCTTTAGAGTGAAATCAAGAGTGGATGATTGCAGTCAGAATTGGAAAACACTTCATGAAGATGTCACATGATCTCTTCCTGGTTGGTGTGTGTGTGTGTGTTGTGTAAATGTTGGGTGGCGCTGGCGTGCAAACGGCGACATTGATGGAACGCTAAAACGACGACAATATCGATCGTCTGCGCTTGGTAACACGCTTATGATGAATGGCCGCACGTGTCGGCCATCTTTCTGCGATGATCTATGCGAGGAGCGAGCTGCATGGAATTAGCATGTTGATGATGGCGCGGTGGAAGGCTGGGGGGGTGTGGCTTGCTGGACTGACACGGGAGGTCACATGTTAGCGGCTCTGTCACCACTTTTTCATTCAGTGGGGGCGGGGCATGCGTCGTCGGGTGTTTTCAAAAGAGCAAGACACTGCGGCTAACGATACAGGAAGTGGACGTCCATCAGGTGTCCAGTGGGACATCCATTTTTTTTTTTCGAGAAAAATGTGTTTTCTGTATTTGTGCATCCAGACGTTACTATTGACTACATATGTTAATGAGCTAAATGCTAATTCTGGTGCACCCGTTGATTCTATATGAATAATGAAAGCCGCTTCTTCATTAGTGAGACCATTTGGGATTTTTTTTTTTTTTTGTCAAGATGGTGTGAAACAAGTCACATGATTTATTGACTCTAACTCGCGGAGGCGGCAAATAATTTAGATTTGTGCCCGACAGTGGTGTGCTGTCAGGGCCTGCAAAGTCTTCTCTGCTGGCCTATTTCTTCCAAGAAATTGTAGGTTTTGTCAAATGTTTTTGTACAGTCAGATTCCAGATTCAAGCCTTCGAAATCAGGAGTGCTGGCCCCAGCTTACCTCAACTGTATTAGCAATGGGGTCGTTTGTTGAACCAATCAGATTTGAAAAATACCGCACAGGGCCAGCTAGCAGGCCCGCATTAATATGTACGTAGCATAACTGTGCTATATAAATG